>NW_027551577.1:1477208-1581976 GCF_008692635.1 Crocuta crocuta | reverse complement strand
TGCAGGCTGTGAGGGAAGAGAGAGCCTCCTGCCATAACTCCAGCAGAAGCCCTGGAGCTGACTCACATAGACCCGGCTTGGCCTACCAGAGGCCGACTGCTGTGGCAGTGTTGGGAGGAGTGGCCCCGGGGTCCAGCTCAGGGCAGGGGAGTAAGGAGGCCCCCTCCCGGCTGTGTGATCCAGACAAGACACTTCCTCTCTCTGTGCAGAAACGTCCTTGTCACAGGGAAGGTGGGATGATGCCAACAAAACAGATAAGTCCTTCGCTCGCTCGGTGCAGGCACCCCTTGTAAGTTTAAGCAGTGCTGCTGGAGGTTAAGGTGTAGAGCCGTGGGGGAAGGGCACAGGCTCCAAAGCCTGCCATATCCCAGTTCCATGCCTCAGTTTCTTCATGCAGGTAATTGTAATAGTTACCACCTGTGTGGGAAGGTTTAGTAAGTCAAATGCATAAAGCACTTAGAACACAGCCTAACACATAGAATGCTCAGTGTCAGCTCTTATGATAGCATATGTCAGGACTTGCCAATCTCAGGACCTTTTTATGCTCTTAACAATTATTGAGAGTGCCTAGGTGGCTCAGTCGGTTGGGCATCTAACTTTGGCTCGGGTCATGATCTAACAGTTCGTGAGTTCGAGCCCGCTGTTGGGCTCTGTGCTGACAGCTTGTAGCCTGGAGCCTGCTTCAGATTCTGTCTTCCTTTCTCTCTGCCTGTTCCCTGCTTGCACTCTGTCTCTCTCTCTCTCTGTTTCAAAAATAAATAAACACTAAAAAAAATTTTTTTAATCATTAAGGATCCCCAAAGAACTTTTGATTATGTAAATTATATCCACTGATGTTTCATATATTAGAAATTAAATTGAGATTTTTTTTAATGTTTGTTTTCTCATTAAAAATTTTTAAAAATTAAAATTTTTCACTAAAAATAGGGGCACCTGGGTGGCTCAGTTGGTTAAGCGTCTGACTCTTGATTTCAGCTCAGGTCATAATCTCACAGTTTGTGTGTTCAAGCCCAACATCGGGCTCTGTGTTGACAGCTCGGAGCCTGGAGCCTGGCTTGGAGTCTGTCTCTCTCTCTCTCTCTCTGCACCTCCCCTGCTTGCACTCTGTTTCTCTCTCTCTCAAAAATAAATAAACATTTTTTATATTTATCTTATTTTTTATTTTTTTAAACTTATTTTTAACTTATTCAGTTTTGAGAGACAAAGTGCAAGCAGGCAAGGGGTAGAGAGAGCGGGAAACACAGAATATGAAGCAGGCTCCAGGCTCCAAGCTGTCAGCACAGAGCCCAATGTGGGGCTCAAACTCAAAAACAGTGAGATCATGACCTGAGCCGAAGTTGGCCGCTCAACCAACTGAGCCATCCAGGCGCCCCTAAGTAAACATTTTTAAAAACTCAACAGATTAAATTTGGGTTGAAGTATATGAAGATAAACTGGCCTCACACAGACATGTAGTTAGGAAAGTGACAGCCTCATGGATCCCCTGCAAGGGTCCTAGGGCCCTGGGCATCTTCAGAGCAATGTCAGGAAGTGATGGTAAGCAGGATGCGTGAGAGTCAGCATTTCTATAGCTGTTCAACTTGGAAACAGACTGCCTGAATATAAATCTCAGATATAGGAGCAAATCACCCAATCTCTCTGTGACTCCATTTCCTCCTAGAGAGGGCTGAGTAACCTGTTCCTCGTGGAGCGGTTTAAGCCGTTGTAAGCACTACTAAATGCTGTTAGTATTAGCCCAGAGCCTGGCATGGTAGGGGCTCCTCTATTTTCCTAGGTTGGGCATCCCTTCTAAGTTAATGTTCAACCTCCCAAGAATGGCGTGGACTTCGATGTTCTCCAGGGCTCCCCTGAGACCCTGAGCCCCTTCCAAGGGAGACCTGGGCTGAGCCCAGCCTGTGCCTATGTCTATGCCCTCTCTTTGGCCACAGGCTCAAAGCNCCCCCACCCCCCCACCAGCCTCCGGCTTGTCAGACCAGTTGTGCCTGCGTAGGTGCCAGGAAGCTCTCCTCCCTGGGCAGCTGGCAATTAGGAAGTCACTCTCCATAATGGACAAGACCCAATCAGCCTGCTGATAATTACCAGGCCCGGAACGTGGCTGCGATTCAGGAAAGATGATCCCCAAAGACCAGAGCCACTTAAATCCTGGCGCTGACCATGGGTCCCCTTGGTAACCTGTAACTCGGCACAATTTAGCCACCGAGCTAATTGATGTTCTCCAAGCCAGTCGGCTCGCACTCGGGCAATCAAATGGGCTCTAATTGCCAACATCCTTCAGGTAAGAAACTCCACATGTTCTCTTGCCACCCAAGAGGCCCAAGCAGGAACTGAGTCTCTTGGCACACCAGTCCTCTGGTCGCATTTAATTAATCAAAATAAGATTCAAAGAAAGAATTAATTAAAGGACATATTGGAGGAAGTCACGATATTGAAATGTTTCACCAGCAAAGCAGGACAGGCAGCCTCGCTGAATTCATGAGAGGCGGCTCCTTGGAGAAACAGCCCCCAGCTTCGCAAAGCCGCCTGAGCGAGCAACAGCAGCGGGAGAGGAAGGACTGTGGGACCCGCCGTGGTACAGAACCAGGTGAACCCCGGGGCACCATCCCCATGAGCCGTGTGGCCTGGGCAAGTCAAGTCGCTTCACATCTGAGCCAGGTGTTTCCCACCCATAAAGTGGGGGTGGAAATGGTGGGTAGATAGTGCCTTCCACAGCACCCTGCACAAATCTTGTGCAGGATCTTGGTGGCACGGTGCAAAGGTGACAACTGGCCCCTGAAGAGGGCTGTTTCGTGCCCTCCAAAGTGTTCCAAAAGGCAGAGTAATTGGGTAGGTGTTGTCCCAGGTGGCAACATAAGCCTTCAGCTCCGTGGCCATCTGTGGGGCAGGGTTCGCAGGTCTGTGGCGACTGCACAGCCCCCTACGACACCTGGGTTTGCCTCACCACCTCGCCCTCCGGCCGGGGAATGAGGCAGACCTGGTCTCAAATCCCAGGTGCACCCTAGCGCCTGTGGCCTTCATTCACATTCAACAAATGGTTCTTGAACATTTGCTCTGCACCAGGCACTGTCCTAGGTGCTGGGGGTGCAGGCGTGGGCCCTGCTTTATGGAGCACAGAATTTGGTGAGGGAGGAGTCTCTTATGAAAAAGTCACCCAAGAGGACTGGGACAGATGCTGCTGCTACCTCACCCGTCCCCTCAGCTCTCACCTCTGCAGGACACAATGGCCTCCTCAGATTCTCCCTGCAACAGCCTCCTTCTTGTGGTTGGCACACAGGGCAAGCTGGAAGGACAGGGAATTAACACCCCACCCCCTGATCAAAGGGAAGCAGTGGAAAATCTCCACCCTCCTCACCCCATCGAGTAGGACTGTTCTAAGGCCTGTTCTACAGCAGCCCAAGGAAAACCTGCTGACCAATGCCTTCCATGTGCGCTTTCCTCCCATCTCCCAATCGCTCCCCCACTCCCAGACCACTTTCTGGGATCCCCCTCTGAGTAAACTCTTCCCACCCCTGGGACCTGGACTCAAATCCTTGTCCGGGGGTCTGGTGCAGGGGGTACCTAGCCTAAGACGGATATAATTACACACTGTGATAGCTGCCAGGAAGGGCAGGAGGGACACGGTGCCACATCCTCATGAAGGTTGTCTGAAATGACAGTTAAGGAGGAGCAGGAGTTGCCTAGTGTCAATCATCAGATTCAGTCGAGCAAATGGAAATCATTTTGGAAATGTTAAGCAAAAAGAGTTAACGCAGTGGGGCTAGCATTCGGCTACTGGCACTGCTGTGGCCTCACAGGTGTATCTGAATCCGTCTGTTGTAACTAGACGCGTGCCCTGATTGGCTGACGCCTGATTGGTTGTCAACCAGCTGTTGAATATTTTGAGAATCACTCTTGGGATTAGGTGTTTCTGAAATTGTTGAGGGCGTGAGGTGCAGTCTTGCAGGGTGAAACCGCACCAGTGACCTGCCAGGGAAGCCGTTTCCTCTGTTTCCACTTGGGAAAGTGGGAAACGAGGAAATTGTCAGTGGGATTATCGAGCTTGAGAACTCACTGCTTGGAGTGCTAGTCAGCAATAAAAAGGAACAAACTACCAAAACATGCTGCATCATGGATGAAATTCAAAAAAGTGCTAATTGGTAGAAGCCAGGCACAAGACCCCATATATTGTATGATTGTATATGTATTATATGTCTAGGAAAGACAGATTAATGGAGAAAAAGTAATAAGTGTTTGGCTGGGGCTCACAGTAGGGAGAAAGATTCATTGTAAGCAGTACATTATTGGGGGTCTGAAAATGTTTAAAAAATTACTAAAAATCATTGGATTGTATGCCTGCAATGGGTAGTTTTTACATGTAAAATATATCCCTAATAAAGTTGTTTAAAAGGAAAAGTAAAAATACCCCATACTGGTAAAGCTGTGAAGCTGGCCAGAAAGCTGCTATAAATAACTGACTCTAGATACTTCCAAAGCTGGGGTTTGGATCCCAGAAAGCTGTTGCAGAAACATCACACCTCACTATAGCCCTGCTTTTCAGCAGGAATAGTCAAAATAGCCTTCCAGATCTCACATGAAAGCACCCATGTGGAGAATTTACTGTGGAATCCAAGACTCTAGCTGCAAAGGAGTCTGGGAAATGTAATCTTTGCTTTCCAACTTCCACAGTGCAGGAAGACACATCAAAGGGAACACAGGGTAATATAAAGAGTAGGAGAAAAGAGGGCTCTGAGAGTGTCTGGGAGCTCGGGTCATAGTCTCATAGTTTGTGGGTCTGAGCCCCGCGTCTGGCTCTACACTGAGCATGAAGCCTGCCTTGAGACTCTCTCTCTCTCCCCTTCTGCCCCTTCACTGCTTGCATGCCCACACACAAGTGTACTTGTGCGCACTCTCTCTCTAAAAATAATAATAAAATTTAAAAAAGAGTGCTTTCCCTAATGTTTGGCCCCAGAGGAAGTGCTCAGGAATTTTTTTTTTCTTTCATCCTTCAAAGCTTTAGTCAAATGCCCTTTCCCCCATGAAGGCTTCCCTGATTCCACCCCAAACCACACTGCTTTCTCACACATCCAAGCCATGGCAGTCTGAGTCCCTGTGTGCAGACTGGACTGAACCAGGTAGAGAAGAGGACTGGAGAAAGCACAAGGCCTGGATGAGCTTCAGCTGGCCCGTTCAGGACTGGAGGACAGCGTGGAAGAGGAAAGGGAGGGTCCAAACTATCTCAGATTTCAACTGTTAGCAACTCCAATAACACATTCCTTCTTTCCACCAAGCCTTTGTTAATGCTCTTTTCTTCTGCCTGAAACGTCTTTCCTTTTGTTTATCCCTTGATTCAGCTTGGATGCTTCCCCCTCCAGGAAGCCTGTTCACCCAATGACCCCTCATCTGTGCTCCCTTTGCACACTCTTTGCTCACCGAAATCAACACTTCCTACCCTAAGTGGCCATCATCTGTTTGCTTGTCTGTCTCACCACTGGCTAGGGAGCCCCTTAAGGGCAGGGATCCCCAGGAAGTCAGACTGGGGGATTAAAATAGAAGTGACCTGAAGCTTTCCACATCCACTGTATGAATATTTACTGAGCCCCTATTTCATGCTAGACCCTGATCTAAGCTGCTTTAATGAAGGCAGACACACGTGAGAAAGGAAAGATGGGAAGGATTTCAGTGGAGAGAGACCAAGGGAGGAGGCATCTGTGTTAGTCAGGGTTGGCTAAGTTAGCTGCAGTAACAAATAAACCCTGAAATCTCAGTGACTTAATACAAGTTTATTTCTCACACATGAGAAGTCTGATGTGGGTGGTCAGTGTCTAACTTCTACCTTGTGACTCTAGGGTCCAGAATCTTTCCATCTTATATTCTACCATCTCAACATGTGCTCCCCCACCCCCCAGGCTTCTAAGGCAGGAAGAAAGGGGTAAAGGAGGCTCCCGGGCTCTAACTGCATCAGCTGGGGAGCGACACCTGTCTGCTCACAGCTCATTGGCCAGGGCCAGTCGTGACTCCACCCCAAGTGCAAGGGAGGCTGGGAAATTTAGGGAAGCGTTCTGGAGCATCTCTGCCTCAGCATTGTAGGCTGAGCAAAAGGCACAGGTATAAGAGGGGGGGCAGCACATAGACTCATAAAGCCCCAGTTCCTGGCATGGACTCATAATAAAGTCCCAGTAACTGATTTTTTTTGGATTTTCTTTAATTCTTTTTGTTTAGCTTTACTTTGTGCGTGTGTGTGTGATTGGAGAATGAATGAAAGAAAAAATAAGTTGTTCTGCAGGCTTCAGTTTTGAGTCGTTCTGGTCCTGGGGCACTAGAGCTCAAAATGCTGCTTATCAATGGTCTACTTGTTGCCATACACTGTGCTAGGACCGTACACATATCACTCCATCCCATTCACTTCTTAGAACAACTCTGAGGGAGGGGTAGGGATTGCTGTGCCCATTTTACAGATGAGAAGGCTGAGGGTCAAACTCGTTTAATTATCTGTCCAGGACTGAAGCCAATGCCTGATCCTTTCCATCGTGCTACATGGGTACAATCAGTCACAGGAACATAGGGAAAAAGCTTAAAGGGCTGGGAGGTGGGTTTCTCCTGCTCTTCAAGTCTTCTAATATCTGAGGAGGAAACAACACCTCCCACATCAGTCAAGTTTGGAAACAGGAGAGGGTAGTGTGTATACTTGGTCACAGGCTCCACTTATCCACCCTCAACTGCAACTCAACTTTCTTCAACTGCATGGACATGCTAGCTGTCCTGGGGTGGTCATGAGATTCCCTGAGAAAGTGTCTATAACGGCTACGTACCAAGAAAGCACTGTATCAGTGGCCCATATTGCCTGTCTTAGGTCACTGGCCTTTCAGAGGGGTACTGTGAGCAGAGGGAATGTGATCAGGGCCCCACTTGCCCTGATGGTGACAATGGGTGTTTTAAGACCTTCCTGAGGAAGGCAGCACAGTGGGGTAGAAAGTCCGGCATAGAGGAAGGCCAGCTCTACATGCTTTGTGCACCCTGGGCCAAGACATTTGTCTCTGTGTTGGTTTTTTCATCTGAAGGTGAGAAAAGTCCGCAGATCCATCAAATGCTTAATGTTTCAGAGGGCTTTGGGGAGTACTATTAGAGATGTGGGTGTGAATGCAGCTAAGAAACCCTGAGTCTTCCTCTGTCCCGACCACACCTGAACCATGTCCTCCCCAAGGAGAGGAGCTGGGGCTCAAACACCTTTCTAGCCCCCTCCTTCCACTACCCAAGAAGGTGGCCAAAAGCCGTTTTGCAGAAAACCTGAAGAGCTCATCCATCCACCAAACAAATGGTAGAGTCTAAGGCCTGAGGAGATTTGGGAGTTCAGTTTTTTTTTTTTAACTTTTTAAACTTTATTTACATTGAGAGGGAGAGAGGGAACTAGCAGGGGAGGGGCAGAGAGAGGGAGAGAGAGAATCCCAAGCAGGCTCTGCACTGTCAGTGAGGAGCCTGATCCCATGAACCGTGAAATCATGACCTGAGCCAAAATCAAGAGTCGGACGCTTAACTGTTTCACCAACTAAGCCACACAGGCACCTCTGGGAGTTCAATTTAAATCAGAGGTTACAAACTGGTAGTGAGTGGGCCTAATTCAGCTTCAAACAAGTTACTTAACCTTTCTGTACCTTGGTTTCTTCACCAGGAAAATGGGCATAATTATAGTAATAATACCTAGAAGGGTTATTGTGAGGATTAAAAGAGTTAATATAGGGAAGCTCGGCTGGCTCAGTTGGAAGAGTCTGTGACTCCTGATCTCAGGGTTGTGAGTTTGAGCTCTACGTTGGGTGCAGAAATTACTCAAAACATGAAAAAAAAAAAAAAAAAGAATTAGCATATGTAAAGGGCTCCAGGCAGTGCCTGACACATAATAAGTTGTGTATATATTGTTGTTATTATTTGATGCACATGATGTGAAAGTTTTTGGACTTAAGGGTGTTCACTTAGCTGGCCTCTTCATTTTGCCCCAAGCCCTGTTGTCCTGCACCCAGCTGGCTTTCCTGGCCAGGCCCAGGAGGCCCCAGGTTTGAGTGTCCAACCGTGGCCTGGTCCTCTGTCCTCGCTGTGTCTGCTGGATGACACAGACTGTTGATTCCTGCCCTCGAACCATGATGATTACAAACCCAGGGTCCATGATGCCCTTCTCAACAGAACCGCAGAGCCTTAATCCTGTCCCCCTCCAGGTTAGAAAGAGAACCCCCACACCAGCTGAGAAAAAACTGGAACCACAGAGCTCCAAGATTCTCTAGATGCTTGTTTTATTATCATTCAGATGATTATCATGGACAAGGGGGAGGCACCTGAGGGTTATGTACAAGTTCAGCTTTCAGGGCTGTCTACACATGCCTGCGCCTATTTATTCCCACAGCCACCACACAGCAGCACAGCACAGGAGGCCTCCGCCTGCAAGGCTTCCCCTAAGCAGAGCACAGCCATGGTCAGGGCTCTGTCCACCCACAAAGGAAGCCCGAGAAGGGGAGGAGATCCTGTGTCCTGGAGGTGAAGTTTACATGTGGCAAATCTTGACTCGCGGAGCAAGGTGATAGAAACTGGATTTGGACATCACACCTTCAATCCCACCCTGACCTCACTGGCTGCCGGACCCAGTCACCCTACTCCTCTCTGGGGATCCCTTAAAAGACACAGAAGGATCATTTTTAGCCAGGGCTAAGGAAGGGGCGCAGCCTGTGGGGGTGCGAGGAGAGGGACTCTGGGATCTGTCCCCTTGCCAACAGTGTAAGTTGGGATAATACAGGGTTTTAACTCAGAGGCTTGCTTTCTCGTGTCCCTGAAGGGGGAGGGGGGACAAGGCCAGGGAACTGGGTGTTGTACATACAGAGGACTTGGGTTCATGGTCAGGGATCTAAGGAAGAGGGAAAGAGGGGGTCACAAAGGGATAGGGCCCACAGGACTTAAGACATTCTTAGACCTCAAGCTTTATAGGAAGCTGGGTTCACTCCTCCAGGGGCTCCCTGGCCCAGGTAGCCCGCCGCCCAGGATGCTGCCGCTTCTCCTCAGCCCCCTGACCCCTGCTCAGGTCATCCAGGAGGCCCAGCAGGAGGCCGGCCTGACCACAGGCTCCCTGGGGCTCACATGGGCCTCCCAGAGCCCTCTTGCCCGGATGCTGGCGTTTCTCAGGCATCAGCTCTCCCTCCTCCCCCTTCTCCTCTTCTTCCCAGCTCCTTTGGGCCTTAGGATCCACCAGCCGTCTGCCTGGGTGCTGCCTCTTTGTGAAGGTGTACCCAAGCCAGGAGGAGCGCCGGCCAGGGTGCTGCCGCTTCTGCTGGGTTACATCTGACCACGCAGCCACATCCTCCCTACGGCCAGGGTGCTGCCGTTTGTGGGGGCCCACAGCCCCTCCTTCCTCCTCGTCAACTCCCTCTTCTGCTTCCTGCTCCCTTTTGCCAGGATGCTGACGCTTGGCGAGCCAGTCGGGTTGAATGATCTGAGACTCTGGGGAAGGAAAGGAGTGAGTGAGGGACCTCCTGACCCCCGAGTGCTCATTCCAGCCTGTTAAGGCAGACTCCCTGCAGCACTCATCCAGAGTCACAGCCTTGTACAGCCTCTCAGAAATCACAGACACACAGACACACAGACACACACACACACACACACACACACACACACACAGATGGTCCAAGCATGACCTCTCATTCTAGCTCTGCCACTCCCTAGCTGTGTGACCACAAGCAAGTCATTTAACATCTCTGAGCCTCAGTTTTTTTCTGTGTGAAACAGTATCTGTCTAAGAGCTTGTTAGGAAGATTAAATAGTGTGATTAGGTGTTTGAAGTGCTTAGAACAGTGCCTGGCGTGTATGAGTCTAGTAAGTAGTAATGTAAACTGTCACATACAGACTTTTTCTCTGTCCCTTGCACAGAATCTTCCCCACTGGAAGTCTGCTCTCTGTAAAACATTCCCAGGATGGACAGGGAAGAGAAAGCTGATCTCAGGAAAGGGTCAGCTCAGGATCCTGCTGAGCTTAGGGCCAAGGGTTTCTAGCTTCTGAAAGGCAAGAGTTTGGATGACCAAATGGCTCCCCACCTCTGCATCCGGGTTTCCCCCAGCCCTCTTGGCGGCCTCTGGTAGGAAGGACAAGACCCACCCCTCACCTGATTCTCCATCACCCTGGTTCCCTCGCAGTCGCAGGAGGTCTTCTCGGAGGAGGAGGAGGCGCTCTGCCTGGCGCAAGAGGTTGTCCAGGGTTGCGTGCTCACCGGCCATCGCTGCCTCCTGCTGGGCCACCTCCTGCTGTGCCTGGCCTCCCGGAATACCAGCCACAGTCAAGGTCATCGCCAAAGCGAGCAGCAACCAAGGGCCAGGCATCGCGGAGCCTAGGATTGGGAGTACAGAGTATAAGCCCGCCGCGCCCCCCTTCCAGCCCGCCACCATCTCCCCCTTTCCTGTCCCAGCGGGTCCCCAAATTCAAACACCCTGCGGCAGGACCACCTGCCACCTCAGGGTGGGGTAGGGGCAGCCTTGGGCTCTGAGTGTCCTCACCCATACACATGCTGGAGTGCCTGCTCGTGCTCGCCTGTTGGGCCACCGCCCCTCCCCGGTGTCACTCGGAGCGCCAGGCTCGGAGTGTCACCACCCAGAGCGCCCGGCCAACGGCCACAATGCTAATTCCCGAGTCGCAGACTAAGATTCTATCCCGGCGCCACATTTTTGTTCCAACGCTCCTCTCCCAACACTCGAATTCCCACGTCACCGTTCCAGTCCCGAGGCTCAGATTCTATTTCCAGCGCTAAGATTCTTTGGCGAAGCTAGGAAACCAGTTCTGACTCTAAAATCCTGTTTTCAACGGTGAAATTGTGTCTAACGCTGAGGCTGACACACTAAGGCGGAGATTCGAGTCCAGCGCGAAAATCAGGTTCTAATGAATGGATCCGGATTCTAACTCTCAGGCTCTGACGCTGGACGCCCCCTCCCGGTTGTGCCCCGACGTCCCGGCGCGGACCTACAGCTGACACCTCGGCGGAGGCAGGATGGAGAACTTTCCGNCCTGGGGGGGGCGAGGGAACAGAGATGGTTACCTGCGGGGCGCCAGCTCCCCGGGACCGGTCCGAGATCCTGGGGCTCCGCGTTCGGAGTTCTGGGGTCTAGAATCCGCGGATCAGGAGGCGGGGGGCGCTGGCAGGACCCCGGCCCCGACTGCCCGCTTCGCGGCGGGGCCGCGGCTTATATCTGCGCGGGTGAGGTCAGCGGGGAGATGTCGCAGACGCCGGAACGGGCGCTGACGGCAGCCGGCCCCGTGGGTACCCCGCCTGCCGCCTGCCAGCTCCCCCGGAAACCTGGGGCGGGGGTGGGGGGAGCGGCGAGGCGTGAGCCGGAGCCTGGGGTGCTGATGCTGGGTCGCTTCTGCACCCGGCTCCCGAGGTTTGTTGTCTACGAGAACGCTCAGGCAGGGGACAGAGATGGGCAGAGAGGTATTGAGAGCATCACACAGTGAAAAAGAGACACACAGGAGAGACTAGAAGAAAGAGACAAAGGAGGCACACTGAGAGAGACAAAGCAGAGACAAACACCAACGAGAGAGAAAGAGAGAGAGAGAGAGAAGGGTAAAGAGAAGGGGGAGAGGACCGAGGGAAAAAGTAGGGGACAAATGGGACTTGGGGTCTCATCTTGTGTCACTTCTGGCAAATGCCTCCTGCTCCCGGGGCCTCAATTTCCTCATCCGTACAGTGGGAGAGACGGACAGTTTCAGAATGCCAAACCTGGTAGCCTGGGGCCACCACCGGCTCACAGATGGTTTTGTTTGACTCCCACAGTGATTTGAAAAAACCTGAATAACTAACATTTAAAAACCAGGAAGAATTTAGGCTAATGGCTTCTCTTGAATATCTCTTAAAAGAGAGTGGATCTGCATTTCCTCCTGACACGACCCAGCTGGCTGAGCCTGGCTGCCCCAGTCACCAAGGCAGGACATTGGAGTTTGTGGCCCCTGGACCAGAAGTCTGTTGGGACCCACCCATCAAGCAAAGGAGGAGAGGGGATGCAGGGAGAAGAAAGCATAGATGATAAGGATCTTGTCCCTCAGTCAGTCCCTAAAATCACATTGGAAAAGAACACTGCCACATCTAGTCCTGAGCACAGCCTCCGTCCCGAAACATTTAAGTGGACCCCACAGTGTACTGGGCTCCTTGGTCAGTGGAAAGTGAGCCCAGGCCTGCTTCCAGGGAACCATGTTTTAGGCGAGGGAACAGCAATGGTGAAGTCATCTCCTCCCTCTAGACCATCTTAACATTAGTGTGCCTTCCCATAAAATATTTCTTCAGCCTCCCATTTTAGTTTTTTTAATTTAAAATTTTTTTTAACGTTTTGCTTATTTTTGAGAGAGATAGAACGTGAGCAGGGGAGGGGCAGAGAGAGAAGGAGACATAGAATCTGAAGCAGGCTCCAGGCTCTGAGGGGTCAGCACAGAGACAGATGTGGGCTCAGTCAGACTCACAAACCGGAGACCGTGACCTGAGCCAACGTTGGCTGCTTAACTGACTGAGCCACCCAAGTGCCCCCAGCCTCACATTCTGAGTACATGTTGAATGTCCCAGGCCATGCTGGAGTTCTGGCAAGAGATTCCAAAAGTGTTTAATTATCGCTCCTTCCCTGCAGACCATGTCACTGCAGCCTCACATCACCTGGAAAGATCAACAAGGTAGAGACTATTAGTCCCACTCTGTAGAAAAAGACACAGAGGTTTGGGGAGACAGAACTTTCAGATTACCAGCTAGATCCTCTCATTTTTAGATGAGGAAACTGAGGCCTGTAGAGATGATCTGATCTGCTTCCTGACTCCCCCTGGCACCCCCAGACTCAGAGAGTTGGCTGGAGTAGACTGCAAACCTGAAATCTGCTGATCTCCTAGCCAGACTCCAGAATTTGAAGAATTGCCATATCCATGCTAAGCATGAAATCAGAAAGATAGACCTGTTATCTTTCTTATAGAAGGAAAAGGTGTAAATTGATGGAATCTCTGTGGGTGGTAACCTGAAAATGTAACACATGTGTACCTTCCACAGGACATCCCACAGGCAGCCATACATGTGCACCGGGATGCATGCACAGGGCATTTGGTGCAGCATAGCTTTTAGAAGCTAGAATCAGAAACAGCCTGGGTGTCTGTTCATCACGAGGGGCCTGCTTAAATCAACTAGGATCCATCTAAAACTATGCGTATTATATTCTGACTTTGAAGAATGAGGCAGTTCCCTATGTACAGATGTGGAATACGCTCGAGGATATCTCGTTACATGAAAAAAAAAAGGGGAGCAGAGAACGATGTGTATATCATGTACGTGTGTGTGATGGTGCGGGAGATGAACTGTCATGCTCTTTAGCAGAGCCTCTCTCTGGAAGGATTGGTGTGAACAGTGCAGATAGGGAATGGGGGAGCTGGGAGAGGGGAGGCCAGTGGTCTGGGGCTTGCTTTTCGCTGTCAGCCCTTAGCGCTGCCTGAATTTTCTCTCTTTGCTGCATTACCTATCTACAAACCAACAAGCAGCACCAACAACACAAAACAACAGAATGTCATCTGAGTCTGAGGCATGAAAGGAGTGGTGTGGATGGAGAGAACAGCTGCCTGGTAGTGAGCTGGCTGGAACAGCGCCCCCTGGTGAGCCCATTTGATGCATTTCTATAATCAGGGATTTGAGTTTTCTGTTAGGAAGACAGTTCCGGGAGGGCTGGGAAGAGGAGGGGAGAGGAGAGTTCTCACATTGCCCGAGGGATCAAGGGGCTGGCTGGGAGAGGATGGTACAGGCATCTGAGGCTCTCTCTGTCCTTTCTTCTCTTCCTTCCTTCCCTCAACAAATATTCACCGAGCCTCTAGAAAGTACCAGGACCTATTCTGCATCTTGGGCACTGGGTTGACTTGTGTTTCTGATCCTTTGACCTGGAGGTGGGGGTGGAGGGGGGCCTGGGTGATTCTGAAGAGAATGCCTCTCCCAGGATCAGCCAATTCTTCGAGACAATAAAGGACTGACCTGGGAGCACTTTTCATATGCAAACTAACCAATCCAGAGCCCATACCCCCATCACTCTAGGCTGCTGTCTCTTTGCCCTCATCACCAGAAGCAAGTACAGTACAGGTAGGGACAGACCCTAAGCCCCAGAGCCACTGAAATTATTCAGACCAGCCAATCCAAAACCTGCTTCCCCGGGCTTCCCCATTCCTTTGTTCCTTCATTCCTTCAGGCAGAAACAATAAAGGCACTTGCCCAAATTCCACATTTCCCCTATCCCCTGCTTCCTCTGCCTACAAGGATCCAGCAGAGCAAAGAGTCAGGATCCTGCTCTGGTCTCTCACGGAGCTGAGAGCCCTGTCATTACATTGCACATATTTTTCTCACTTGCTTTTTTTTCCTCTAATAATACAAGTGTGCTTGATTCTCAAGACTGCAATTGCTTATCAGATTAAGACAGCTATGCTTTTGAAAATGAATAATGGTGAGTTTGTACATTAATTTCTAACTCCCAGTGCCTGCCCACCCACCCCTACCCCAACACACACACACACACACACACACACACACACACACACACACACACACACGCATGCACCTTCCTACAGGAGGTCTATTGAGTCTCAGAGTTTCAGGGTGAGTTCTGATTTTTCAGACCCTGTCCTCCCTGATTTCCCCTGTCTTCTCCCTCAAAGTCTCTTTGCTCCTTGTTCAGAGATGTCTTCTATATATTTTAGGGTCTTTCTCAACCCTGAGCTATAGAAGGGCCTGAAGTAGCCCCACCCAAATTACGTATTGGTTTTTTACATAGTGGTTTTCTAAACTAAACTTTTTATTTTGAGAGAATTGTAGATTCATGTGCAGTTCTAAGAAATAATACAAAGATGCTGTGGGTACCCTTTGCCCAGCTTCTCTTACTGGTTGCCTGTTGTAAAACTATACAAGATCATGACCAGAATACTGACATTGACGCAATCCACTGATCTTATTCAGATTTCCCCAGTTTTACTTGTACTCATTTGTGAGTGTGTACACTTAGTTCTATGCAATTTTATCACACATGTAGGTTTGCATATCAATGATATGGTGGCTTTTTAATTATAGAAAATGGTACCTGTATATACTCAATTCTTTCCTTTATATTCTGTTTTTGCTGTCAAAATAATGAAGGTCTTCTTTTCACTGATATCACTAAAATTCCAGGAAGAAAAATCCATTTCGTGTCTGCTTTTTCTCCATAGGAACTCATTCCAGAAATCTTTCTAATCCCTATTTCTCTTTACCCTTTCCATTGGAGATTTTTGACCCAGTTGAGCGGCAATTCTTTGATGACGAATCCACTGGAAAGTTTTCAGTTCTCATTCCAACCACCGATTTATTTCTTTATTCAACGAATAGTTCCAGTATGTGCACAGGGGTCAGGCATAGGCCCAGGCACAACATGGGTGCAGATGGAAGTGTGCAGAGATGTATAAGGTAAGAGACAGGTGGGAAGCAGTCAGATCTCATGGGCCTTTATTGGCTCTGGAGAGTAAGGAGTTTGGAATTTATTCTCAAGGCAGTGAGGAAATAGAGGGTTTAGAGCAGGGGAGAGATGTGACCTGATTTGTTCTGTAACCATCCATCTGGATGCTTGGTGAATTGTAAGCTTACAGGGGGCAAGAAGGAAGCAGCAAAGCCAGTGAAGAACCTCCATGAAACCCTCACTCCTTTGGGAAACTCTTCTGCCTCTCTCATCTGGGTTGTTCTTTTCTCCTTCCAGGCTCTCCTTCTGCTCTGGTTGGCTCTGAAGTGAGTGTGACCCACCTGGCCCAGTGTGTGTCTGCTCTCACCCCAAGCACCGTCCCCAGGCCTCCTCATCTCCTTCATTTCACCCAGCCACATGCTGGTGCCTTCCAAAGCAGCTTCTCAGTGGAAAACTGCACGGCCTTCAGAAAGAAAGAGCCTCTCTCTGGGTGATTCTCCCCTGCAGGCAAGAGAAAACACAACCCAAACTGGCTTAAGCAAGATACAAGTCAGATATACATGTGCATGTGACCAATAACATAAAGACCTGGGGCTACCTTCAGGTATGGCAGGATCCAGAGGCTCAAATGAGGTCACTCGGAATCTGTCCCTTTTCTCCATTTGTAATCTTCACTTTCCTCTGGGTGGCTCCATTCTCAGGCTGACTGTCCTCAAAGGTGGAGAAGGAATCATAGGCATTCCTGGGATCACACTGTCCCAGCTGAGTTACCCTAAAAGCAAAAGAGCCCTTCTCATTGCCAAAAGTCTCAGGGTTAGTTCCCATTGGCCCAGGGTGGGTCACATGACTGTTCCTGAACAGACCACTATGATTCCAATTGGTCAACAGGTCAGCCCATCTGAACAACATGGATTTAGGGGGTCCTCCAAAGGCATACTGGGGTTCACCCACTAGAAGAAGAGGAGCTAAATGACAAGCACATAAAACAACACAGGTCTCCTATGTCCCCATTGCACAGATGAGGAAACCAAGACTCAAACAGGGGAGAGGGTTGCCTGAGTCCCTCAGTGAACCAGCAACAGCCTCAAGACCAGTGCCCTAGCCCACCTTTCCTTCACAGTGTCTGGGTCCGGGTTTTCTCTAAACAAACTGGAAGTGGGGGTGCCTGGGTGGCTCAGTCAGTGAGGCGATGGACTTCAACTCAGGTCATGACCTCATGGTTTGTAGGTTCAAGGCCCACATTGGGCTCTGTGCTGTCAGCACGGAGCCTGCTTTGGATCCTCTGTCCCTCTCTCTCTGCCCCTCCCCCACTCATTCTTTCTCTCTCAAAAATAAATAAACATTAAAAAAAAGAAAAGAAAAGATACTGGAAGTGGCCAAATTCTAACTAGCACACTGGGTTCTACCTTACACTCCAAGTCCCATCTCCACCCTCAAGGCCTTGTTCTGGTCCTGTAGACAATAAGTTGCCTTTAGCAGACTGTCGTCTTTTCTGGAAACTCGAGGGAGCCTTCCCCCCACCCCCACTAAATAATATCAAGTCCTAATAAATGGCTCTCTAATGCAGGGATTTCAGACACCCTGAAAGGGCACAGGAAAAGTGCCCTTTGGGTACCAAGAGGACTCCTGGGAGCTGGCTACTCTGCTGGCATTTAGAACTCCCTCGGTCACTGCCCAGCTGGTAGCAAAGAAGCGCTAATTCAGCCTGTTCCATCCAGGACCCTTCAATTCCATACACATTCACTGAGCCATGTGGGCCAAGTGGTAGGTGCCAAGGGATACAGTTGCAGGTGAACCTTGCGTGGCTCCCTGCGGCTTGTAGAATCACGTCCTTAGCCTGGCATTCCAGGCGCTTTATCATCTGGGCACAATGTAGGCTTCTCTCTGGCCAGCCCTCCCCTTCCTTACTCCATGTCCCGCCCTGCCCCCAACATCACCCAGCGAATGCCACCTGTAGCTCGTGGGCCACTTACTCAGTCTTTAGAGCCTACAGCAAATGCCCATTCATCTAGGCATTCATTCATCTGTCCTTTTGTTAACTTAATAAACTTAAATGAACATAAACATGAGACTGGGAAGGTCCTATGTTGAGTGTTAGAATCACTGAGAGGGTCCAGATGGGAACATCATGCTGAGGATGTTAGCCATCTGGGAAGGGAGAAGAATGTGTCCACATCAGTGATTTACAGCATACCATGTGCTCGAAAAGCCCTGGGGTGTGAACAGAGCCAGCCTGTGGGGCCAGGGATGGCATATTATGTGAGTCTTAGACTGACATTGGGTGAAAGGGCATGCCAGAGGCTTTCTCTGACCACCCTGGCTGAAATCGGTACCCATCACACTCTCTTATGCAACAGCGTCTTGTTCCCTGCTATTTTTCAAGGTCCTGGCACATAGCTAGCACTCAGTAAAGGATTTTTTAATTAATGACTACACGAGTGAATGCATTCAGCCCAGAGTGAATGAACACAGGCTGCCTGGCCCTGTCTTTCAAGCTGAGAGGGCTCAAGGGCAGCCTCGCTCCATCCCCACAAACAAGGTAGTCAGCATGTTTACCAGAAGAAAGAGCAGACAACGTGAGGAGCAGTCTTGGAGGTGCACAAGGAGAGACCCAAAGGCCAGAGCAATCAGAGAAAGCTTCCTGGAGCCAGAGGGCAGAAGCCAGGCCCTGAAGGATGGAGAAAGTCGGGACAAGCAGAATCGGCAGCAGATGAGCTCAAGTTGTTTGAGGACCTGCTTCCTCTCCCCTTCTTGAGCAGAGACTCTTCTCCCCCCCACCCCCCCAAAACAGCACGGTCCAGAGTTGAATAACCTCCAGGGACTGTTGAGGCTGACTGCTCGCTGTAAGGCACCAGGCAGAGTCTGCCTGTCTGGGCTCAGGGCCAGGTCAGGCTTCCATGCTTCCAGTCTAGGCTGACAAGCAGAAGCCTTGAGGCCGCACCAACCCAGGGCCCTGTGCCCCCTACGGGGTCTTATGTCCCTGCCAAGAGACCAATGGCAGGTCTGCATGGTCTAGATTATTTCCAAAGAGCCATTTTCTGCCCAGCTGGAGTTTGCTGAGTGGAGCTCGTGCTCGGGGAAGGCAGGGGAGCGCTGCAGGGACACTGCCAACCCCCAGGGCTGGCCGGGGGCCGGGGGCCGGCGGCACAGGAGGGATTTCTGAGGGGTGCTGTCTGATGCATTGGGCTGACACAGAACACGTGCACGTACGTTTGGGGGCCCCTGGCTGTGCACATGTCTTTGCATCTACCACACATGCCCCTTGTAAGTATGTGTGTACATGTAGATGGCCCATGGCTACATGGTGTACACACATTCATGGATACTTTGGCCTTGTGTATACACATGGGTGTTCTGTGTATGCTGCACACAGATTTGTGTACAAATTTGCCTTGTGTGGATGGGTGTACATGTGTGTATGAACGTGTGCAGGTCCATGTCTGGTGTGCACGTGGCATGTGTGTTTGTGCCTAGGTGTACCTGTCAGTGTGCACATATGCGGCACATGTATTCATGGCTTAGTTTGGGGCAGGGCCTGGTGGTCATCCCAGGGCCCAGTTGGTCACAACTGACCCCATCTGCTGACGGAACATGGCTCGAGATCAAATGTTGTACCCATGAATAGGACATCCTCACTACCGCCTTCAAGACTTACCTGTTTGCTCTTGCATTCTCTGCTCTCTGCTAGCTAGTGTGGTAAATTTGCATGTGTTAATATAAGAGAAGGAATCTCCATGAGGATGGAGTCTGTGTTCATCTCCCACATTGCTTGGTGCAAGGAAGGTGCTGAGGAGAAGGTAAATACTGGAGAGGGACAGCAGATAAGAACTGAGAGGTTGGGAGGGCACCTGGGGGCTCAGTCAGTTGAGCTTCCCACTCTTGATTTCAGCTCAGGTCATGATCTCACGGTTTGTGGGATCAACCCCCACTTCAGGCTCTGCATTGACAGTGTGGAGCCAGCTTGGGATTCTCTCTCATTCTCTCTCTGCCCCTCCCCAGCTCATGTGTGTGCACTCTTTCTCTCTCTAAAAATAAGTACATAAACATTTTTTAAAAAGTGAGAGAATGGGAACCAACTCCTGGGTGCCCTGAATACATTTTCTTGTTTAATTCACACAGCTCTATGAGATCAGAATTACTCTGTCCATTAGAAAAGCCAAGGCTCAGAGAAGCAAAGTGACTTGTTCGAAGTCACACAGCCAGGAACTTGGATTTGAACTCAGGTCTGTGTTATACACCAAAACTGTTTCTACTCTACCCTGCTGGGAGGGAGTATACCCAAATGAAAATAGCTAATATGTTAGGATGGTGATGAACATGGAGACGTTTTTTCCTTTTGCAAAATTACCTTTGATGTTTTGATTACATCTTCTCACTAAGTTAAAGGGACCTTTTTTTTTTTAAATATAAAGGATAGGAATAAATACCTAAAACCATCCTTCAATACAGAATCTGATGTCTTAAAGCCCGTAATAAAGAGAGAGACTCTGACTTTTGAAATAACGTCAAGCTTATCTCAGGATCATCTCAGGAGGATGTATGCTAATTCTGATGAGGATGGGAGTGCTTCGGGTGGGCCGGGGTGGGGGCGGGTGATAGATGGCTTGACGCCTATGAGCCACAGTCGCTAGAGGATCAGACACCTCGTCATCCATCAGGCCCACCAGAGATAACAAGCCCCCACTTCTGCCATCGCTTCTCTTATTACAAGAGAAAAATGAAAACCAACTCTAAATCACCTTGGTCATTTAGGTATATTTATCTTGTTGTCAGCCATAATCAGGCTCTATCTCAATGTTCCAGGCTAATTACAGCTTGTCTTCAGAATACATGGAGTCTACACCCCAAATGCTCCAAGTTGAGGAGAGGTATTAATCTGCTATTAATACTGGGCCATGAGTCAGGGTGGCAACAAGTGGAGGAGGAGGTGCCTGGTGGGTCCTGCTTGAGACCTTCAGTTTGGCCCAACAAGATGCCCATCTCCCTCCTGAAAGTCCAAGTATTCCTTTTCATGGCCCCATGAGAACCCACTTGTGAGTCTAGAGTGGACTCCAGTGCGCTTTGGCCACTATATCCATCCTTTGATTTCCAGTAAGCAGAAGGACACTTCTTTCCTTCTGGGGAATTGCCTTATCCCCATCCAGTACAGCCCTGAGGGGATTTCAGCCCCACCGCCCCATTCCCAGGGCAAGGGGTCAGCATATGGAAACCCTCTCCTGGGATTTAGACTCTTGGGTGGAGAGGTGCAGAGTCACTCAGGCGGCATTCATGCCAGCAGACACAATAGCACTATAACAAGATGGTGGAAGTCTCTGTTGCCTGAACCCTGGCAAGACCCCCTTTTTAGCCTCGAGCCTGAGCCTTTAGTCCTCCTGTTGAGCAATAAATCTCCCTTTTCAGCCACTTTAGCTAAAGTTGCGCTCTGTTCTTTGCAATCTTGACTGATGAGGCCTCCTCTTCTGTACTGGGGTCTCAGGAAAATCTAGAGTCATAGATTCAAATCCTGGCTTTGATTTCAGGAAAGAGAAGAGGAGGGAGGGAGAGGTTGGGAGGGGAATAATGATGACTGGGAAGGGTAAGGTGATATGGTTGGGTCAAACCGATATCAAGGACAATAAGAGAAAAAGGAGTCCCATGCAGAGGCCGAAAGGTATACTAGAAATATTTCCTATGTAATTATGCATAATTCTCACCAAAAAACTTGAAAGTCTCCTTATTTCTATTTGTATAGGCAGCTATTATTTTTTTCTGGTCAGCCTCCAGTCCCCTTTCTTCTTATGATAGGACCCTAGGTTTACAAAGGAGAACCATTCTCCTCTGCCCTTGGACTTGTTGGTTTGTACAGGGCTGGCACCACCTTGGGACCCATGTGACCAAGGACTGGCCAATCAGGGTGTGAGACTCCTTAGCCACAGGGATTAATTCAAGGACAGCTGTATGGTCAAAACAGGCCAATGAGACTCAGACTTGAGACTTTTACTGGAATTATTTACAAAGAAGTGTTCTTTTCATGCTGGGGTTGTGGGATGTAAACCCAGAATTGGTGGGGCCCATTTTTGCCACTTTACAGGAAGATTCTACTTGTGAATGATGCCACCATAAAGTTAGTTGGACCAGAAGGTAGGAAGTCACTGGTTTTCCATGACAGGATAAGTTCCTTTTTTGTTTAAGTCAGTTTGGGCCACCTTTTCTGTCACTTGCAACCTAATGATTAATAGATAAAACTCAAAGAAGAGGGGTATCCCAGGGCTGGACCACGTCCTATCTCATGCTAGGGCAGGGAAGAAGGACCACAGAGCACCAACGCAGATTCCCTGGCCTTAGCCTCTGCCTCAGACTCTGAAGGCCTGTGTTCAAGTGCCAGTTCTGCTACACTTGGGGCGTTGGTACATCACTTAACATTTCTAGGGCTCAGCTTTCTCTTCTATAATGTGAGGGTAATAATATAAAACTTGCAGCCAACTAATTGGTTACTACATGCTAATCCTCATGCAAAGTGTTTTCCAGCATTATTACCTTAAGTCTTCATAAAAAGTGAATGCTGTAAGCTTTATTATTGTTCCCATTTTATAGATGACAAAGCTGAGACCCAAAAGGTTAGGCAACTTGCCCAAGGTCACCAAGTGAAAGACCAAGTCTTTGACTCAACCTCTTACACAACCTCTCAGATGTGGAAAATGTAGCTATGCAGGAGGGGATAGGGTGCAGGCAGCTTGGTCTTGCCTGCTGGCTCACCAAGCACTCAGCCACTTTTTGATCTAGTCTGCATCTTACAAGGGGAGCTCCAATTCTACTTGAATAGTGTTCCTTTTTTTTTTAAGATTTTATTTTTTAAACACTCTCTATACCCAATGTGGGGCTTGAACTCACAACCCTGAGATCAAGAGTCATGTGCTCTGCCAGCTGAGCCAGCCAGGCTGGCTACTATAAGTAGTGTTCTTACAGGGAAACCACCCAAAGTCTTGTGAGTGCCTGAAAAAACAAAGCAAGGTCAAGGCCATTCACAAGGTCAGGGTCATGGGCCTTAGGCTGGCCCTTTGGACAACATCTGATCTGGACTTTCAAAAGATGAGTCATTTCCCCTGGTCTCATCTATATGTGGCCAGAGGGAGGCCAGAAAGCTTTTAAGGATAATAGTGGTTTGGGTAATGGAAGGAAGGAAGGAGTAAGTAAATCTATGAATGAGTAAGTGAATGAGATAGAATTGAAATGGTTTCCTGCCTATGGAGCTCCTAGGGTAGCTGAGAGATAGGACAGAAACAGTATAAACAACTAGAGAACAATTATGTGTCAAGACACACAGCACCAGTGACGTATCATGTGGGAAGTTGTCTCTATGGCCTGGAGATGGCCAACCAAATTTGAGATGTAAAGTGGGGCTGATTGGGACCCTGAAGAATGGGTTATATTAGAAAAGCTAGAGAAGAGGGAGTAGGCACTCAGTGGGTAGGACCACCGTGTACAAGTGGAGGAGTGGAGCTGGCCAAATGCAGGAAGCTCGCTCCCTCCCTGCAGACTCATCTAGCCCTAGCCCTCATCGTTTCTGATGCTTTTTCCAGCACTTGGCCAGGAGTCACTTGTGGACATAGATCTAGGGCACAGATACTAAGGGGAGAAATCACAAGGAAGGGCTGCTCTTAATTCTGGCCTACGGCTATAGCAGGAGGTGGGCCAGTGTCATCCATCACAAGCATCCTGGGTCTGGCCATACCAAAGGGCGAGACCAAGCACATCTCCACAGTTACTCTGAGGGCCCAGCCATCTGCAGCAAATGAATTTTCCTTTATTGATTTTGGGGCTAGAGAGCAATTCAGGATAATCACAAATAATGCTCAGATAAGCAAGGGCTTCTGAGGAGGGAATAGGGCCACAGAACGGACTCTGGAATCTCATAGACCTGGTTTCCACTCCTAGGCCCACCCCTACCTTGCTATGTGACTGTGTGCAAATAATGTCACCACTCTGGGCCTCAGCTTCCTCATCTGTATAGAGCAGGGCTAGTGAAATGCACCTCCCAGAGGTGTTGTGAGGAAATGTGGAACTTGACTGGCATCATGCTTGCCTGAAACAGAGTAGGAGCTTGGTCAATGACAGCTCCTTATTGTTCTGACCTTTCCCTCCAGGGGACACTTTTGTCATCAGAAACAAATATTGTTAATTTGGTTTTAGTTTAAAATAACAGGGGCACCTGGGTGGCTCAGTCAGTTGAGCATCTGACTTCAGCTCAGGTCCTGATCTCACGGCTTGTGAGTTCGAGCTGTGTGTCACAGAATCGAGCCTGCTTCAGATTCTGTGTCTCCCTCTCTCTGCCCCCCCCCACTCACATTCTGTCTGTCTGTCTCTCTCTCAAAAATTAATAAAGATTTAAAAAATGAACAAAACAAAACAAAACAAAACAAAACAAAGTGTGTCTCCTTATGGCCTGGGAGGGATGTAATGGTCAGAGTCCTGCCAGGAAACAGGCAGCATCCTCACATCAGTTAGTTTGAGGATAACTTCACAAAAGGACTATTTGTAAAGTATGAGCAGAGTGCACAAGGGATAGTGAAGTACCCAGGGAAGGTACGAGAAGAACTGCCAATACCTCTAAGCCTAAAGGGGCAAGGAGACAGCAGCTAATGGGGCCCAAAGAAAAGGGGGACTGGACAGAGAGGGTCTTTCCAGGAGCTACAAACTTCAGCTGAGGGATCCCACAGGTGGGGGTTGGGGGCAGGAGATTAAATACCACAACCTCTTTCTTCTTCCACCTCCTGATTCCCTCTGGGACTCACCATTGGCCAAAGCCAATAGGAGACCAGGGGCCATGGGAGCCATTGGTAAAGGCTGGCCTCCCAGGCCCTGAGCAGGAAGGGGGAGGTCACAGAGTGGATCCAGAGGATCAAACAGAGAGATCCAGCATAAGGGGTTCTGAACATCCTGTTGATAATAAACTTGAAGACCCCCTCTCATAAACAGGCTCTTAAGCCCCCTCTTCCATAATCTAGACCTAGCCAGTTGCAGTTACAGCCAGCGTCCCATTACGTAGAGAGGAATGCAGCAGTGACAATGTTCTGATGAAGGATAAGCTTGGTCCTTTCCGGGACTCAGTCTGAAGGTGGGTACAGGACATTGGGGCGCTGATTGTTCTGAGGGACGGGCATGGCCGGATGTGCGGCAGCACTGAGGATGGCCTGCACACCAGAGGCGGTCCATGATTAATGAGCCACTCAAGTCCAGTGGGTGGGGAAATTAAAAGAAATTAAAAAAAGAAAGTTAAATAAATTCTGGCTGGTGTCATGCAGAGCGAGAAACCCTCCCCACACTATTATTGACGGTCATTTTTCAGTTTGTGTGCAGAGAAGTCACAAATGGATTCACTGTGGCTGTCGGGATGATGGGGGCTTGGGGTTCAGGTGCCCTTTACGAAGCCCTGGTGCTTCCACTTTGGGTTTAGGATGGCGGACTGAGTGCTGAGCTGCCTTGGCCAGGTCACAGCAACCAGGCTGGTCCATGTTGGAGACAGAGGCCAGGGTCCCCATCTCTTCAGATGGAACGGAATGAGCAAGGAAGGAGGGCGTGGGGAGGTGATGGAGAAGATGTCACACACTCATCCCACACAGATGTACACACATGGAGACTAATAAGGGGACTCAGACATACACAAGGACACACAGAGACATGAAGGAAGGTACACAGGAACACTCAACAGGGACACATATAGACACGTGGAGTCACATATACCAGAGAAACAGACAAATACACACAGGAAGACATGACACCAAAGTCACAGACAATACATGGGAACATACAGAGATATGAGACACACATACAGGAACACACAACACGGATACAGGGACACAGAGAGTCATAGATATAGAGGTAAACACAGTCAGGGACAGACATGGGGACCCAGACACTCACAGGGACTTGTACGAAGATACAAAGACACACAGACCCACAGGAACACACAATAGGGATACATGTTGAGTCACTTATACACAAAGACACAGAGAAGGGTTCACAAAAACCCCAGATATGCCCCAATATACAGAGTAACAGCCTCAGGGATACAGGCACAACACACACACACACACACACACACACACACACACCCCTTTGGAGGGACTCTAAGAGAAGGCAAAGAGCTCTTGCTGGCAGAGGTGGGAGCTGTGTGGCCTCAGACAAGACTCTTCACTCGTCTCTCTGAGCTTCAGTGGCCCCATCTAGAAAATGGAAGTCAGAACCCTTACCACATCGCTGCTATGAGGACTGAATGCTACAATGACACTGAGTGCCAAGTAAGGCGTTTAATTACAGGGCACCAAATGTATGTTGGGAAAGTCCATTAACAATACAACGGACTATATTTTAAACAAAAAAATGTCTAGCTGCCCAAAAGTGACTATCCCAGGGCAAGCACTTGTTGGATTACAGCCCATTAGGCAGGGGTCTGGCCAAGTGGAGCCACAATTACAACTCACTGATCCCACCCCTGACTACTCTGCCTCCAAGCCCGGAATTCAGAGTCTTTGGTGGTCCAGCTCTCACCCCACCCCACCTCACCTCCACCACTCTTCTCAGTATCTCAGCCCCAAGCCTACAGTTTCCCCACTTCCCCCGGACAGGCCACGGTTTCCCTGCCCCCAAGCCTTAGCCATGCCATCCCCTCCATTGAGGGTGCCTACCTTCTCCCTCTGCACCTGCAAATCATATCCCTCCTTCTCCTGCTTGAGTCGACTTGTCTAGGAAGCCGTTCCTGACACCAGTGGCCTCTCTTTGTCCTGTGCTATAAAACTATGACTTTTCCTTTCCTTCATTCACAACTGAGGCTCAGAGAGGTGAAGTGACTTACCACAGGTCACACATCTCCAAAGCAGTAGAGCTGGGATTTGAACTCAGGTCTATTGGAATCCAAAGCCCAGTCTCTTTTTCCTACACTCTCTCAGGCCCTAGGGATCAGAGGTTATATTTCATGCATGTTTCAATAGTTTCTAGTGCTTAGGGGTTGGAATATAAGGAATACTGCAATAAACGTTCTCATGTTTTACATTGTGTTGTTAGCATGAATTCTCAGCAGTGAAGTTAATGGTCAAAGTGTGTCTTAGTCCGTTCAGGCTGGTGTAAGAAAATACCACAGACTAGGTGGCTTTTAAACAGCAGAAATTTATTCCTGACAGTTGCAGAGGCTGCAAGTGTGAGATCAGGGAGCCAGCCTGGTCAGGAGAGGGCGCTCTTCCAGACTGCAGACTTCTCTCTGTGTCCCCACACTGTAGAAGGGAGCAGGGAGCTCTGTGGGGGTCTCTTTTATAAGAGCACAATCCCATTCACGAGGGCTCCAATTTAATGCCCTAATCACCTCCCCAAAGGTCCACCTTATAGTACCCATTACACTGGGCGTTAGAATTTCCACATATTAATTTGGCGGGGCATGGGGGGGTTGGACAGGGACAAAATCATTCAATCTGCAGCAATGTGTATGAGCATTCATCATCCAATACATATTTCTCATCATTTCACTGCTACCACTTTGGTCCATGCCATCATCACCGCTCACGTGGATGTCTACAGAGGCCCTTAACTGGACACCCTACCTCCCCACTTCTTCCTGTGGTATTTTGAAAACCGGTCCCAATTCTTCACCCCTGCCTGTAGCCTCATACTTGCCAAGGCCTCATCATGGATGGAATGGATTTCCCTGGCTGTTGACTTTGGCCTAGGCCATTGCCTTGCTTTGGCCAATAGAACAGAACAGAAGTGGGACAGTTTCAAGTTCCTCGACCATTGTCATGAGAACATGCCTCCATTCACACACTGCCGGTAGACAACAGACGAGAGACACATGCAGCAGAGCTACCCCAACTGCGGACGACAAGGATAAGTGATCGTTGGGGCACCTGGATGGCTCCGTCCATGAAGCATCTGACTCTGGATCTCAGCTCAGGTCATGTTCCCAGAGTCTTGGGATTGAGCCCCACTTTGGGCTCTGCACTAAGTGTGAAGCCTACTTGAGATTCTCTCCTTCTCTCTCTCTCTCTCTCCATCTGTCCATCCCCCAACTTGCACACTCTCTCTCGCTCTCTAAAAAAAAAAGAGAGAGAAAATAAATTATCATCATTTTAAACCACTGAGTTTGGGGGTGGTTTGTTATGCTGCATTATTGTGGCAAGAGCTGATATGACAGATACACACCCCTCTAATCTACTCTCATACACTGCCAGACTTATCTTTTCAATCTTTTCTTTTACAATTTGTGCTTTATGTGCTGTAACCTTTTACCATTAATCTGCCTGCTTACTCCAAAGCCTTGTCCCTCCACACCTCAGGAGCCTGATGAGAGTACAGAAAACAGAGGAGACTGCTCAAGCTAAGGTGTGCCCAGATCTCTTTCAAGTTCATTAGGATTGACCACAGTCAAGGTGGCCCATGCGCAGGAAGTGGAAGAAGCCGAAACTCTCTAAAAGGGGGAGAGGAAGAGCCAGTACCTAGCACCTGCCAGATCTCATGTCTCACCACGGGCCCCACCATCCCCATTCACCCAGAAGGTAGCAGAGGCTTGCCCAGGGTGGAGTGACTTGCCCAGGGTTGCAAGGTGGAGAGACTGGAATGCTGACCAGTCTGTTGCCAAAGCAATTTCTGTTCTCCAAGCCTTGGCTGGCCTGCCCCTGAGCTATCAGATGGAGCCTTTCCCCAGGACCACCCCTTTGGCTTCTGGCGGGCCCACGGGCTACTCACTGGCTTTGTGACCTCAGCAAGGGACATTACCTCCCTGCACCGCTAGAGGGTAAACTCTGTAAGGGCAGGGACTTCTTTTTGTGTATTGCACCATCCTTTCACCCAAAACAGAGCCAGGTGCTTCACAGGTGCTCAGTGAGTGAATGAGTAAGCCAGTTCACCTGTATCTTGATCAGAGCGACGGCATTTCTTCCGTCAAACACCAGACAGGATGCTGCTTGAAATTGGAGGCTATTTTGATCACCCTTGAAAGTAGGGAACCCTGGGAGTCAGACTGGCCTGATTCCAGCCCAAGTAGCACCCAGGTAAAGTGATTCACTTGTTCTTCAGTTTCTCCTCCATCAAATTGACTTTACTGCATTCCCCACCATGGAGATGTGGTAGGGATTGAGGGAGGTGTCCATGAAAAATGCCTGGTCCTCACTCCAGTGCTTGGTAAATGGGTCATTATTATCTGGACCAAGAGTAACTATTTAGGCTAAATGTCCAGCACAAGAGATGACTGGCCAGAAGCCTCAAAACCTCCTGGGGGAGGAGGTCTGGATCTTCATCGATGCTCTGCCCTATCAAAGGAGGCAGTTTGAGCAGCCAGGACTCTGGCTCTGGGAAGACTGGGGGGCAGGGATGAGAAGTAGATTTCTGGTTGTCTCATACCTGCTCTTAATTAGGCACCTGCTAAACTGTCCTTAGAGAGGAGGGGGTGGAAGTGGCAGGCACTGGTAATGAGCAGAGAGCTCATCCAGACAGGCCTGGCCATTGATCATCTGGCTTTTGGCTCCCAGCTCACTGTAGCAGCAAAGGAAGAGGGAAGCAGAACACATGTGTGCCCAGGAGCTGTATACAAGTGTCCAGATGTCAGCATGAGCCTGGAGTGGAAATGGAGAGGTAGCGAGGGAGATGGCCAGGGGCCTCCACCATCTGTGTCCAGTCTTGAGGGAGAGCAGGGCTACCGATACCAGGTGAGTCTAGCCACTTCCCCTCTCCTTTAGTCCTTCAACCATTCCACACTTCAACCATTCCTCTATCAGGACTGAAGCTTATAAGTGATTTGCCCAAGGTCACACAGCTGGAAAAAGGGTATGACCTCGAGTCTAAAACCCAAATATATAAAAACTGTGACTTTCTAGGTTAGAACTTCATTTCTGTCTCAAACTCCCTTTCCGCCAGTAGGTGGAAACTAAATCTCCCCGCCCCTGCAACCCCATTCCTGGGGTCCTATGTTGGTTTTCTATTGTTGCCTAAGGAATCGCCCCCAAAACTCAGTGGCTTAAAATGATACCAAGATTGGTATGATTCTCTTGGATGGTTCTGGTAGATGGCACTCAGCTAAGTGGTTCTCACTCAGGGTCTTCTGTGCTTTGCAGTCAGGCAGTGGCTGAGGCTAGAGGTACCTAGAAGCCTCCCTCACTCAGCAGCTGAAGTTGGCTGGGACCTGGGACACCTACACGTTGACATTCCAGGTCACCTGAGCTCCCCTCACAGCCTCGTGGTGGGTTCCAAGAGCAAGTGACCTAAGCAAACCAAGCCAAACCTTTTAGGACACAGCCTCAGAAGCCACAGAACATCCTTGTGCAATAGCCACATGCCACATTCAAGGGGAAAAAGTAAGTCCCGCCTCTCCATAAAAGGAGGGTTAACACCCCCTTGCAATAGGAGCCTGTGGGCTGGGAGACCCTGTGAACACCTTGACAATGACGTTAGCCATACCCTTCCTCCCCTGCACGCATCCTGCCCCTGCCTGCTCTGTGGTCATCGGTCCACACTGTCTGAGACTCCCCTGGACCCTCACTGTGGGATCCCCTTGCCTCTTGGGTCACATCTGTGTCTCTTGGAATATGGGGATCTCTGTGCTGCTTCTCATTCTAACCTGGAGCACCCAGGGACCCCATGAGGCCCCCTCAGAGCCCAAGTCCCCATTCCTTCCACTCCCTCACCAGGCTGGACGGAGTGGGACAGGGGACCTATAGCAGTGAGAATCCAGACAGGAGACGAAGGGCTCAGCCCGTAGTAAGTGCTTAGTGAATGTTAGCTTCTATTCATACGATTATTATACGTTGCTGTGAGAACACAGGACAGGGAGAAGCTCCTTCTACTGGAGGTATGGGAATAGTTAGGGCAAGTCTTATGCAGAAGGTGACATAGGGTGGATTTTACTAGCTGGGGGAATGAGAGGAGGGACAGTCTAGGGACAGATGACCGGAAGTGCAGAAGGTATAGGAGTGTGAGAGTCAAGGAGCTTGCCGGCTGTGAAACCAGACAGGGGCTCAGGCCTGCAGCCCGGGGCTGGCTGGGAAGGCCCTGCCTGCCAAGCCATCCTGGGGCGTGTGAGCACAATGCTGGCTGGAGGGCAGGCTGGGGAAGGGGCTCTGTGCACAGGCCTGCTCTGACCCCTCCGCAGCCTCCCCAGGGCAGGCAATCCCAGCCCTAGAACATTGGTGAGTTGAAGCAGTTAGGCTCTCAGCCGAGCTATCTTCCAGCCTCAAAGCCCCTTCCCTTCTGGCAGGGTGGAGGTGGACGGCATAGGATGTACTCAGTGCCTTCCCGGGGTAGCTGAGTCAATTAGAGGCTTTGCCAGGAGGTAGTGGAGCATGTAATAACTCTCGTTGTTTCATTAGGAGCACTGTGTTTAATTTAGATAACTTTACTCCTTGGCAAAGGAGAAAACTGCAGTCCTCGGGGTTGGCGAGAAGTGTGTCTGTTTGGATTTCCAACGGAGGCCCACCATCTGTGCTCAGTGCAGCCCCGGCCTGTCACCACCTCCTGTCACCCGGGGGCTCCTCCTGCAGACTGGGCTCCTCAGACTCCCTGAGATGCTGACCCAGCGGATCTACATCAGCCCCAGGTGATTCTGAGGCAGGTTTCTCTGGAACACACTCAAAAAGCCTTGCTGAAGAAGTAGGTTAGGGTGAGGTCACAAAGGACCTTGAATGACACTTAAAGAAGTTCAGGGGCACCTGGGTGGCTCAGTCAGTAAAGCGTCTGACTTCGGCTCAGATTGTGATCTTGTGGTTCAAGCCCTGCGTCAGGCTCTGTGCTGACAGCTCAGAGCCTGGAGCCTGCTTCTGATTCTGTGTCTCCCCCTCTCTGTCCCTTCCAAGCTCATGCTCTGTCTCTATCTTTCAATAATAAACAAACATTAAAAAGAAAGAAGTTCAAAAAACTCTAGTCTGCTTGTTTTGTACTGACTGGGGCAAGACTTAATTGGAAAGGAGAGGTTTGAAGCCAGAGCTGACCAACCCCAGGGGTTGATTTGACAAAACTCATTTGTTCTTCAGATAAATGTCCATCAGCACCTGCTCAGGGCCACACCTTATTCTGAGGACCCTGAGGTGGGACAAACGACTCCAGTCTGTGGGAGTCTGTGCTTATTGGGTTGTGGGTGGCGGGAAACAGACATGGTAACGGGAACATGCAGAACCTGAACTGTCACAGTGCTGTCACAGCCTGAGGAATGCAAGGATTATCTCTGCTTCCCAGAGGTGGAGGCGTTGGGGCTGAGCCTGAAGGAATGAATAGGAGTTTGCCAGGCAAAGCCAGCAGGAGGGTGAGGATGGAGTGGAGGGAGGCAGTTTGGACTTTCTTCTTTTCCCACAGGGTCTGGTTTAGTTCAGGACGATGGCCTGCCTCATGCCGTGGCCTCACAGACCCCCATGGTGGCCCAGGTGACCTGGTGTCTCCTGGCCCCCTGTACTAACGACTCACATCTTTAGGACCCTCCCCCGCAACACACGCCCACATCCAGAGGCCTGCTGGCTGCCTTCAGTCGTCTGGCAGAGTGGGAACACCAGGGTGTCAGCCTTCCTTATCATGACACAATTAAGGCTTCCAATTACTGCAGAGCCCTGAGAAGGGTATTCTTTTTTCCTTTGTGCTTTACAATTTTTTTTCTGTCTCTGAGTCTATTATTCTCACATTTAATTACTGTTCCATTTGACTAATAAGAGATAACAAAAGCAGCTGGGATCACCCAGAGGCTGGGGGGCTGGGAAAACTGCACATCTTAGGAAGGAGGGGGAGATTCTTTAGGGGCTAGCAACCTTGGGGTCGGGGGGTGGACCAGGGCTCCGCCGCACTGCTTGAGAGGAACCCAGCAGGGTGAGCCCACCCCACTTCTGCACCTTTGCCCTGGCTCTCCCCCTCTTGGGGGGCTGCTCTCCGCCGCTCTTCAAAGTCCCACCACCTCCACCGTCTCTTCATGTCCCCATCTCCCAGGAAAGCTGGGACAATGGTTCTCACATTCAGCAGGGGTCAGAGACATATGAGGTGTGCGTGCCAAAATGCAGGATCCTGGCCCTGCTCCAGAAAGGGGAATAATCAGAGTACCCCACCCCCACCCCTCCATCTCACCCCTAGCACCATAAGGATCTCTAGATCCGCCCGGCCACCAAAAGCACTTGATAAACATTAGCTGCCAAGGTCATTGTCACTGTGTGCTTCCCTGCTGTCCCCAATGCCCCACACAGTGTTTGGCTCCAGATGAGTGATCAATAAGCAATTGAAGAATAGTTTTCTTTGGGCAGCTCCAAGAGGCAGAGAGGGAGGGAGAGAAGCTGAAAACTATCAATTCACTCTCCTATACAGTTTGACTGTTTTAACATGAACTGTGAACACATATTATGTTTACAATTCTAAAAACTTGTATTTTTTAAAAATGTTTTTTCATTTATTTCTGAGAGAGAGAGAGAAAGAGAGCACGAGCAGGGGAGGGTCAGAGAGAGAGGGAGACACAGAATCCGAAGAAGACTCCAGGCTCTGAGCTAGCTGTCAGCACAGAGCCTGATGAGGGGCTCGAGCCCACGAACCGTGAGATCATGACCTGAGCTGAAGTTGGACGCTTAACCGACTAAGCCACCCAGACGCCCCTAAAAGCTTGTATTTTTTGGTAAATGACTAAGGCTTTTCTTGAGGCTTTGGATGAAGAACATATTCTCTTCGTAAGGCTTTTGAATTAAGATCCAAGTGCAGGGGCGCCTAGGTGGCTTAGTCGGTTAAGCGTCCGACTTTCGCTTAGGTCATGATCTCGCAGTTCGTGGGTTCGAGCCCCGCGTCGGGCTCTGTGCTGACTGCCAGCTCAGAGCCTGGAGCCTGTTTCAGTCTGTGACTCCCTCTCTCTCTGACCCTCCCCTGCTCACGCTGTCTCTCTCTCCCTCTCTCCTAGAAATAAATAAAAATATTAAAAAAAAAAAGATCCAAGTGCAAAATTCTAGTTCCTTATGGCCTGTGGCTGCCTGAAATCCCCTGGGGGTTTCTTTAAATGCAGTTTCCTGGGCCCCTCCCTAGGCCTCCTGAATCATAATTTCTGGGGCTGCACCAGCCTTGCTAGCAAGTTCCCCAACCATCATGTTCTAAGTGGGAGAATTACTGGAGAACACCGGAAGCAGGTATCTGACACCCTGACAGCAGAGACATGGCACCCCTCCCTCTGTGTACCTGCCCGACCCCCCACCAACAATCTAGGCATGTGGGAACTCAGAAAAGACTCCTTGATGGATTAAAAGTACACTGAGGCCCAGAGAGGGGCAGTGACCTCCCCAAAGCCACACAGCAAGCAGGTAGGAGACAGCAGAGGGGAGCTGGTTAAGAGCCTCGGTTTGGAGCCAGACATGTCCTGTTGAAAAGAAAAAAGAAAAGAAAAGAAAAGAAGAGAAGAGAAGAGAAAAGAAGAGAAAAGAAAAACAGCTGTTTCCTTGGTCAGCTGTGTGGCACTGGACAAGTGCCTTCACCTCCCACAGCCCAATTGGCCCATTCATAAAATGGGGCTATTCATTCCCATCACAGCGAGTTGGAGCTTAGTAAAAGTAGGCATGTAAGGTGCCTCTTAGCCTCACACCCGAGTCCTGCCAGTGTTAGAACTGGTATCCTCCTTGTCAACATCCTTATCCCGGAGAGGCCGTACACAGCAGGGACTCAACCCCAGGCCCTGCAGAAACTGGCTCATGTATGATGTGAGTGAACTTGGACAAGGCCCCACCACATTGAGCCTCAGTTGCCTCATCTGTAAAATGGAAACCAGGACGATCCCCCTAGTACTCACCTTACAGGGCTGCTGGGAGTTGGTATTTGTAAAGCCCTTAGGACTATGCCTGGCACACAGTGAGCCCCAAGTGAATGCTGGCTGTTATTATCAGCAGCCTGGACAGGCAGCCTGCTGCACCCCGGGGCTGAAGCGTGCCTGCTTGCTTCACTCCTCCTCCCCAGTCCCTCTGGAAGTCCCGATAAAAGCTGTCTCCATAATGAATGTACCTCTCAGCCAAGCACGGCTGTAACCACACTGCTCTGACGAACGAGGCCTTGGAGGCCGTACCAACATCCATGCAATTAGGCAGCTCAACTGCACTAGGGAGGGATGACAGCCATCCGGTATCGATTTCCTGGTGGGCCCACAGCCCAGGCAGGGCAGGAGCCTCTGCTGAGATCGAAGCCAGCATGCGGGACCAGAGCCAGGGGGAAGGGGCTGGGGCTGAAAACTCCCAGGCCAGGGTGTCCTGGGGGACTGGGCTAAGTCCCCCTCCCTCCAGAATAGCCACATACGTGCCATGTATCATGGTGATATTGACGTAACACAGCAGCTGACATTTAATAAGCATTTAGAGAGTATCATTTACTGTTCAACCTTATTTATAATGATGTTCTGTTTTAGAGACAAGGACACTAAGACCCAGAGAGGCAGAGGTACTGACCCAGGGTCACTCAGCAGGGATTCAAGCCTAAGTCTGTCTGATTCCAAAATCTGTTAACTACCACCATATTGCCTCCCATATATTACTTGGGTAAGGTTTTTGTTGGGCCTCAGTTTCCCTATCTGCAGAATGATCATGGAGAGTTGCATTGGAGGGCCTTGAAGGGCTCATTCCGCATTTTTGTTTGTAGTAAAGTAACTCTTCTGGGGCTTTTGGAATCAGCTGGGAAGGATGAGTATGGGCTGATCTGTGAGCTGAGAATGAAACTTGCTACTCCTCAGAGAGCCTGTCACCATGGACCAAGGCCCATGGCATTTGTAACAAGCTAACATTTCCAAAGCTCTTACCATGTATCAGGCACTGTTCTAAGAATATGAATCACTGAATCCCCACCTCTCCCTAAGGTAGGCACTCCACAACTTCTATTTTCCAAATGAGGAAACTGAGGCAGAGAGAGGTCAAACAACTTGCCTGCCTAGATGCTGTGGGTGCTCCACCCAGGTCCCCCTTACTGGCCGATGCGCCCATCCCCCGGCTGCTGTGAGTGTTCCCTGCTAAAGCACACAGCTGCCCCTCCTCTGACAACACTGGAAAAGTGATTGTCTGGAGTAGAAGTACAAAAGCCTGGCCCATTGCCGGGGTCGAACTGTGTCCCCTAAAAAAGATATGCTAAAGTCCTAAACTTCAGTACCTTTGGATGTGACCTTTTTGGAAATAGGGTCACTGCAGAATGTAATCAGTCAAATGAGGCCATAGTGAACAACATGTACTCAATCCGATACCACTGGTGTGCTTATAAGAAGGGGAAAAGAGGCACGGGACTAACACTCGCAGGGACATGGCCATGACAATGGAGTGACGCACCTACAAGCCAAGGAAGGCCAAGGATTACTGTCTACCAACGGAAGCTAGAAGAAGCAAGGAAGGATCTGTCCACACACATAACTCTCAGGGCTCTGCTGACACCTTGCTCCTGGACTTCGGGCCTCCAGAACTGTGAGACAATGCACTTCTGTTGCTAAGCCACCCTGGTTGTGGCACTGGGTTATTGCTGCCCTAAGAAAGCAATACAGAGTGTTTGGGACACCCTCATCAAAAGGTGGGACCACTCCATGCCATGGTGTTAGTCATGTTTCAGAGCATCTCCCACCCTAGTCCAGGATCAGACTGAAACTAAACTACTATCGCACCCACAGCTCTGCCCTACTTCTTCCTCTCCTAGCCTATCCCCCTCAATCCTTTGTAGATTCCTCCTGAAGGCTCATTCCCAATAAACCATATACCCCAGAATCTCCCCCACAGGCTCTGCTTTGTGGAATCTGACATGATTCAAGGTCACCCAAGTGGCAAGTGGCAGATTTGGGATTTGAACCCAAGGAGTCTCACTGGAGAGCCAAAGCTTTTGAGAACCACAATGCTGGGCCTCTGAAAAGAACAGGATAAGGTGCTTGGTGGCATTGCCATCTCTGCTATGACCCCAGCCTTGAGAGGTGCCCATGCCTGGAAACTCCCTGCCTCTAGAAAGTGACTCTGGTTCTCTGTGGGGGGCGAGGGGGGGGCTCTCCCACACTAAGCTCTCATACTTCCTTAGGCCTGACCCCACTTCCTAGCTCCTGCGATGAGCATATAGCCTGGGCCTAGCCAATCAGAGCACCCCCCCCTCCCCCCACACACACATAGTGATTGATTCAGGGACGGGCACGTGACCCAAGACCATCCAATGAGCTTCAACCTCAGGACTATGGGTTGGACTGTCGAGAACAATTTCCTTTGCTCCCCTGAAGCTCCGTTGAGCCAGAGCAAGCCTAGAGATGCTGGTGGCTTTCATGCCACTGGATGGAAGCAGGCTCCAAGCAGTAGACTCTTCTGCCTTCTTCCAGTGGCTCGCCATTTTCCCCAGAGTAAAAGGCAAATCTTTACCAGGCTCCCTAGAGCACACACACAATCTAGCTCTGGTATTCTGTCCTCCACTCCTCTAGTTCCTCACCGGCTTTTCTCCAGCACGTCACCTCCCTGCTCTCATCTCAGTATCATTGTACCTGCTATTCTTCCAGCTAGACAGTCCCTGGAGAGCTTCATGGCTTGTCCCCTGTGTTTACTCCAGCCTTGGCTCAGATGTTACCACCTTAGAGAGGTCTTCCAAGCTGAAATAGCAGCCCCATTGCTCACTGTCGCCTTACCCAGCTTGGTTTTTCAATCACAAGAATCTCTCATTCATGACACTGTTTATTGCCATGAATAAGACTTCTTGGTCCTAGCTCGATTGTTATCTTCATCCTGAACAATAAGCATGCATTGAGCACCTACTAGATACTGGGCCCTGCTGATGGCTAGCAATATAATCAGAGTCACAATACTTGTGTCCTTCCATTACTCGCACAACTGAAGTGTCTGACCCTCTCAGATATTTGTGTTGTCTTCTAAAAATATTTAAATTCAGATTAGAGAAGCCACGATGTAAACCGAATAAAAGAAGTCCATGTCTGGCTTTAGCTGAAGGGCCATGAGTTTGCAACTCCTGCCCAGGTCGCTCACCATGGGAAAGGGAATTCTCAGCTCCTGAGCAAATTCAATGTGCCAAGGACCATGCTGGGCCCTTCACACATGCCACAATGATTGCTATGCCCATTTCACAGCTGAGAAAACTGAGGTGCTGAATAGTGACAGGCTTTGCACAGAGTCACAGAATTAGGAAGTGGTGAAGCCAGATTGCTGCCCTAATGGGTCTTCACCTGAAGGACCTACTTTCCTGGGCTATGAAATGGGAGGATGGTGCCAAATGGAAAGTACTGTGCACACACGGGGTGTGATTTGACTCTGAGATTTAGGGAGAAGGATAGAGATGGCCTGGTGGTTTTTGAGGATGGAGAGCCATAAAGCAGACAAGGGGCTGTAGGACGTGGCGAGGGTGGGAGCCCCTCTCTGCTCATCCAGGAGAAGCTTCAGAAAGTCATAACCAGAGGGGCAGGCAGCACTGGTAAGTGAGGGGCCTGGCCAGCAGGATACGAGCAAGAGTGGGGTGGCTCCTGAGGAAAGGAAAAAGCCCAGACATGGAGCTGACTGTGGGGAAATGAAAGGGAGATGCAGGGACTCTTGCAGAAGTGACAGTCACCCACCAAGTGGTGGCGGGGTGCTGAGAGTCCCGGGCACAGTGGGCCTGTCCAAGCCCCCGGAGACACAGTGACCCAGTGCGCTCCTAAATGGTCTCTCGCAGAGTGATGTTAGTTCCTGCCCCCACTGCTGTATCGGAGCTCTCCCGGGTGAGTGCCATCATCTCCCCTCTGAGCCTCTTCAGCCCCCAGCTGCCTCCCGTCTCCTCTGCCCACAACAGTCTGTTCTCCATAGGCGCCAGAGTCGCCTAATAAGGGGTAAAACAGATCCTGTCACTCCGTGACACCTTCCTGTGATTTCTGGTCGCTCTGCAAGTAACATGTAGACTCCCACCAACCTGGTCGAATCTTCTGTGTGCCCTTTCCTTCTAGCTGGTACCTTCTTGCTGACTTACTTGTTCGGTGGTTATTGGCTATCTCCCTTGGCAAGTTCCAGGACAAGGTTGGCTTTGGCATAGGCATAACCCCTGGCGCATAGCGGGTTCTCAAATATTGGCTGGCAACTCCTCTTTAGTCTTTCTGTCTCTGAAAAGGCATCACTATCCTAACAGTTGCTCAGGCAAAAAACTTTGGGGTCATTCTCGGCTCCTTACTCTCTCACACCCAATGACCAATCCAGCAAACCCTATTGGCTCATCCTTCAAAATATATTTAGAATCCTATCCTGTTCCTCACCATCACCCTGGTCCTCTCACCCGGTCAACTGCACCAGCCTCCCCACTGGTCTCCCTGTTTCCACCCTTGCTCCCAATGATCTATTTTTTTTAATGAATTCTTTTAATGTTTTATTTATTTTTGAGAGAGACAGCATGAGCAGGGGAGGACCAGAGAGAAAGGGAGACACAGAAGCCAAAGACAGGCTGCAGGCCCTGAGCTAGCTGTCAGCACAGAGCCCGACGCAGGGGTTGAACCCACGAACCGTGAGATCATGACCTGAGCCAAAGTTGGACACTTAACCGACGGAGCCACCCAGGCGCCCTGCAATGATCTATTTTCTGCCTGGCTGCCAGATAGTTCTTTTAAAACTAAAGTCAGATCACACATCAGAGTAATGGCCAAAGTCCTTACAGTGGCTTGTAAGGCCCTGTGCTACCTGCCTCTGTCTCCACTACTCCTTTGACCTGCCCTCCTATCATGTTCTCTCCTTCACTAAGAGCCAGGAGGATTTTTGTTGTTCCTTGAGAAAACCACCTCATTTCTGCCTCAGGGCCTTTGCACTTGCTATTCTCTTTGCCTGGAATTCTCATTCCTGGATCTCTGCTTGGCTCATTCCTCACCACCTTTAGGTCTCTGCTCAAATGTTCTTCTCCCTGACTATACTGTATGGACTATCACACACACACACACACACACACACACACAGGCCAATCACTCTTCCTTTACCTTTTTTTAGTTTTCTTCATGGCATTTAATCATCACTAGACTCATTACATATTTAGTTGTCTTTTTGTTTTTATCCATCTCTCCCAGCAGATTATAACCTCTGGGAAGGCAAGGACTTTATCTCTTTTGTTCAATGCTATGCCCTTTGCTCTTGGCACAGCCCCTGACACATGTAGATGCCACCAGCAAGGTATTCTATGAATGAGTTCAGTGCCTTCCCTAGAAAAGGCACACTGGTGGTCTGGGCCAAGATGGAAACTGTAGACATGGCTTTAATACCTTCACATTTAGTAAGCAACACAAAGACATAAACAGACAACAAAAAGAAGCCCCATGCCTCCTGCCCCACACCGTCCCTGCCCCACAATTTCTGATCCACCATCCTCAGGCGAGAACCTGGTACAGAGAGCCGTCTTCTTTTTGTCTACGCAGAACCCACTGTCCCATCGTCTGAGAAGTCCACACCCTCCCCCAGTATCAGTCCAGAGAGGTTGGGTGGATGGATCCACCCCTCATAACAGAGGCAACCTGTGACTCAGACCACGTCAGTCAGAGTTATAGGAGCTTGTCTCTGGATGGGCATATGACACAGTCCAGGCCAATTGGAGTCACCCCAGGACAGCTGGTGGAATTATTGCCGCCGGGAGAAGGGAGCTTACCTGGGAAGAGAATCTCCACCGAGAAAGGCAGATGTGCAGTGACATCGTTTGAGTTCCTAGTTCCTAGATGCAGCCATGCCTGAAAGTTTCCTTTTCCTGGACGTTTTAGGTGTGTAAGAGAATGATTTTTTTTCTTAAGTCAGTTTGAATTAGGTTTCTGTCACTTATATTCATGAATCGTGAATAAAACAAGAGCTTGAGGTATTTCAGAATTTCAGTCATTGTCATACTGCCTCAGGCCAGTCGACACCCCTCTACAAACTGATTCTTCCCTCCATGCCTTGGCTCAAGCCATGCCTCCCCTCCTAGAGGGTCCTTCTTTACTGCCTGTGTTTATGGCCCAGCTCACGAGTCTCCTTTTCCAGATGCCTTCTCTGATCACACATGCTACAACCTCTCCCTCTCTGGGTCAAGCACAGTCCCCTGCCCCTCCTTCTACACCTTCTCTCAGCTTCCGGCCCCTTCTCAGCTCCAAGCATCCCTAGGCCTCCCTGGGCCTGGCCGACTCAGGTCAACTTTGTAGCTCTGCTTCCCCCTGGTGGCAAAAATCACGATTGCACTTAAACTTGCTGCCCTTGAAATCAGGCTCCTGAGAGGGAGGAGCAAATGCCCAGTCTCACCTGGGGAGGCCACACAGAGCGTCCATTGTTTTTTATTTGCTACATCTGGCAATCCTAACCCTCCCCCCCCGCTGGTATCCCTCTCATAGAAGCTTGGGCTTTTAAGACCAGCCTTTGGAGCTACATAGGCTGAGCCCGGATGGGGATAGGAGATCTCTAAAGGGGGTGGCCACAACTTTGCCCAGCCAGTCACAGCCACGAAAGAAAAAGGACTCATTTCTCAAAAGAGACCAAAAATCTTGTTTTAAATGAAATTTCCTGATTTCTGCAGGTTGGCAACTTATTCAAAATTCATATATCACCATGCAGGTAAAGCAAACCAACCAACCAAACAAACAAAAAAATGTCCAATGGCCAGATTCTCCAGGAAAGCGACAGCCAGTTTTTGATCTCTGGGGCTACGTCTCCCATTTTATAGACCATGAAACTGAGGCCCAGAGAGAGGAATGGGGCTGCTTTGTCACAAGGCTGGTAAGTGGCATTTTAGGTCTGAATACTAGGTCTCTGGGATCCTAACCCAGTGCTTGAGTTGGTTTGCACAACATTTTTGAGCTTCCTCGCTTCCATTTTCTCCAGAGCAAATTCCCGCTACAGCTTCACCCTCCGGCTTCTCTGCGTTCTCTAGCCCAGAAGCCAGGCCCTCCTCCTACTCCAGGATCAGTCCTGAACCTCAGTTGACCCCTCACCATCATCTTCCGCAATGCACTTCCCTCCTTAGGCTCCTCCTTGCAGCCCCACAACAGACACATACTCAAGCCTCCTCAATCCTAAATCAGCCTACCCTGGAGTCTCCTCTCCTACTCACAAGTTTATTTATTTATTTTAATGTTTTTCTTTATTTCTGAGAGAGAGCATAAGCCGGGGAAGGTCAGCGAGAGACGGAGACACAGAATCTGAAGCAGCTCCAGGCTCTGAGCTAGCTGTCAGCACAGAGCCCTACATGGGACTTGAACCCATGAACTGTGAGATCATGACCTGAGCTGAAGTCAGACGCTTAACCAACTGAGCCACCCAGGCGTCCCTCCTACTACAAGTTTTAACAATGAGCCCAATAAGCCAGTTTGTGCTCATAGCCGCTCACGGCTTCGGGGCAGAGAGAAGGTGCTGTAATTGAGCCACCCAGGAAACTCTGGCCGCCCCCAAAAAGGGAGGAGGGAATCAGAGAAGGCTTCCTGGAGGAGGGGGTGTTCAGTGTTGGAGATGCCTAGGGATGCCTAGTGTTGGAGAAAGAACAGAAGTTTTCCAGGTGAAGAGAGGGGTGGGGGTTGCTGTGGGGAAATAGAGGAGAAAGAGGGGCAAAGCCTATGTGAGTAGTGGGGTGTCTACGCTGGGAGTGTGTTGTGGGTTGAATTGTGTCCCTCTCCCCAAATTCATGTGTTGCAGTCCCAACCCGTGGTACCTCAGAATGTGAGCGGATTTGGAAGTAAGCTGATTTGGACATCATTGCCTATGTCATTAGTGGAGATGAGGTCATGCTGGAGTGGGGTGGGCCCCTCGTCCTGTATAACTGGAGTCCCTATAAAGAGGGGAAATTTGGACACAGAGACATGCACATGCATGCAGGTAGAACGCCGTGTAGAGAGGAGGCAGAGATTGGAGCGACGCTTCTACACACCAAAGATATGCCACAAACTACCAGAAGCAAAGAGAGAGGCCTGGAACGTGCCCTTCCCCCACGGAAGGAACCAACTCTGCCAACCTTAGACCCCCAGCCTCCAGATCCGCGAGGGAATAAATCTGTGTTGCTTAAACCTCTCAGTCTGTGGTGCTTCGTTACAGCAGCCCTGGCTGCACCATGACCTGGAAATCCGGGCCCAGGTTTAGGATTCCTGGATGTCTCCAAGTTCCATACAGAACACGGCAACGTGGGGAAAGTCAGCCCCTGGCTTGTCGCTCATCCCCTTTCTCTTCCCAACCCCTGGCTTCACCCTGGACTGCTCACATGTGAACACCGATGCTTGGCTATCCCTCACCTTTAGGGGTACACACACCAGAGGCACAATCTGCCCTGAGGAGCATGACCTGGGGGAGCGGTCTGCCCAGGCCCAGGAACACCGGGACAGAGCTTCTCGGGTCCTGAATATCTGCGGTGTGATCTAGAAGGGAATGGGGTATGTACACCAGGGGCACGTCCACTGGGCCCTGCAAACTCCCTGCCCCGTGGGGAGAGGAGCAGCCAGGGTGGGTTCCAGCGTGGAGCCTTCTAAAGCACAAGGCACAGGTGTAAGAGCAGGTCAGGGGACCCCAGCAGGCCGGGGTGACCAGTGGGACTGAGGCAGAGTGAGGACAGAGTCTCCAAGCACAGAGAGCCTTGATTGTGAAGATAATACATCAAATCAAAAAGCCTGAAAATGCCAAGGGTCGGCAAGAACGTGAAGCTCCCGGGCCCCTCGTATGCTGCTAAAAGGAGTGCAAACTACACACCATGGCCACTTTTCCTCTTTTCGTTTTACGTGAAAGGCAAGCCCACACTCATCCTACGACAGGCAGACACCAAACAGAAATGAGGACTCAGGACCCCCAAAGGCTCGCACAGCAGACTTTATGGCCGACTTTTTCATAATTGCTGAAAGCTGGACGCAGCCCACCCTCCATCGACCTGTGACTGGGTAAACAAGGTGCTATCGATTCGCACAGTGGTAAGACTGTACAATAAAAGGAATGAACCACAGATACATCCAATGGAGTGGATGAAGCTTGAAATCAGACTGAGCAAAAGAAGCCAGGAGTGCCCAAGGGCTCAGCCAGTTAAGTGTCTGACTTCAGTTCAGGTCGTGTTCTCACAGCTCGTGAGTTCAAGCCCCACATGGGGCTCTGTGCTGTCAGCGCAGACCCTGTCTGGAATCCTGTCTCCTTCTTTCTCTGCCTCTCCTCTGCTCTCTCTCTCTCTCTCAAAAATAAATATATTTTAAAAAGAAGCCAGAAATAGAGGACTATGTATTGTGTGATCCCATTCATGTAAAATTCCAGAAGAGTCCTAATTTACAGCAATAAAGGACAGAATAGTGTTGGGGGGAGGGGGCCAGAACTGACTGAGAGGGGATATGGGAGAACCTTCTGGGAGGCTGAAAATGGTCTACAGCCTGATGTGGGGGGCACCGCAAGGGTAGATACAAATATAAAAATCCACCATGCTATAGAAAAGGGGAGAATGAGCTCAGAGTGAGGATTCTGAAAGTCCAGGAGGCCACCCAGGTGGAAGCACCCAGGAGGCATCTGGATAGATGGGTGTGGAGCCCAGGAGAGAAGCCAGGGATGGGGAGAGGGATCTGGGCACCTTCACTCAGATGTCACAAACAGGCAGCCCATAGCCCATACAGACAGGGATCGTTTGATCTGCACAGTGTTTTCAAAAGCTAAATTAGTACCCAGCATTTTAAAAAGTTGGAAATTTCACTTTAAAAACCCAGTTTTCTAGCTCCCCTTGAATAACCAGACAATCAGGCAGTGCTGGGGTGCTTTCCCGTTGACAAAAACCAAGTGGAGATAATTACCCAGGACTGGGCCTCAGGCCCCACCGCTCTCTGTTGCCTCACAGCCCGCCCGTGTTGATCAGTAGGCACACATTCATACACTCATGCATTCAACAAATCCTTAATGTCTTCTAAGTGCTGGTAAACTAGCACCATCACACATGGATGGTGATCCCTGAGTCCTAAAGCTCAGATTATGTGGGAGGGGACAAGGCGATAAGCTAATAAGCAAATTATGCTATGTAGGGGAGCCTGGGTGGCTCAATTGATTGAGTGTCTGACTCTTGATTTATGTTCAGGTCATGATCTCACCATTGTGAGACTGCTGGGATCATCAGAGCCTACTTGGGGTTCTCTCTCTCCCTCACTCTCTCTGCCTCTCCCCTGCTCGCACATCTGCATGTACTCTCTTCTTCTCAAAATAAATAAATAAACATTAAAGGAAAAAAAAAGTGGCAAGAGAAAAGCAAAGCAAGACAGGGGAACTGGGGACTGGCGTTGCCGGGGTGGAGATGAGCTCTTAGGTTTACACACGGGGGTCAGAGACAGCCCCACTGAAGAGGGAACACCGAACAAAGGCCTGAAGGAGCTGAGCAAGCAAATGGTGAGGATACGGAAGGAAGAAAGTTCCAGGCAGAGGGAACAGCCATGCAAAGACCCTGGGGGAGGGTACGCCTCACAAGTTAGAGGAGTAGTGAGGAGGCCAGCATGGAGGGAGGGATGAGGCGGGAAAGGGAGAGAGGAGGTGACCAAGGGCCAGCTCATATGGGGGCTCTGGCTTTGAGTCTGGGGGAGGGGTGCGCACGGGAGGTGCTGAGCGGAGGCCCGAGGTGACCTGTCTTAGGGTTTCACAAGATGCGCCTCGTACTGCATGAGGAGCACGTTCTACAGAGAGGAGTGAAGGGACAGCAGAAATAAGGATGCCAGCGTGGATTCTTTTTTCCCCGTGTCGCCCCACCTTTTTAATTGTGCTAAGATAAGCATAGCATAAGAGTTAACATTTTAACCATTTTTAAGTGTGCAATCGCATTAAGCACATTTCACCATGTTGTGTAGCCATCGCCACTCTTTCCAGAACTTTCATCATCCCAAACAAAAACTCTGTACCCATTAAGCAATAACCCCTGCCCCTAGTTCCTGGTAACGTCTAATTTGCTTTTTGTCTCTATGAAGTTATCTATTTTAGTTATTTCATAATAGTGAATCATGCAATATTTGCCCTTCGTATCTGGCCTGTTTTACTCAGTATAACGTTTTTAAGGTTCATCTGTGCTGTAGCATGTATGAGCACACTTCATTCCTTCTTATGGCTGTAGTCCACATTTTCTCCATGCATCTGTTGATGGACATTTGGGTTGTTTCTCTCTTTTCTTTTTAAATATTTACTTATCTAAAAATCTTTTTTTAAGTGTTTATTTGTTTTGAGAGAGACAGAGAGAGTGAACAGGGGAGGGGCAGAGAGAGAGAGGGAGAGAGTGAATCCCAAGCAGGCTCCATGCTAGGGGCTCAAACTCACAAACCATGAGATCATGACCTGAGCACATTGTGCTCGAACTCACCAACTGTGAGATTATGACCTGAGCCAAAGTCAAGAGTCTGACACCTAACTGACTGAGCCACCCAGGAGCCCCAGTGTTTATTTATTTATTTTGAGAGAGAGAGAAAATCCCAAGTAGGCTCCGTGCTCAGCGAGAAGCCTGATGTGGGGCTTGAACTCATAAAACTGTGAGATCATGACCTGAGCCAAAATCAAGATTTGGATGCTCAACTGATTGAGCTACCCAGGTGCCCTGTGCTGGGTTGTTTCTATCTTTCAACTATTGTGCCTAATGCTGCCATAAAGACTGATGCAAGTATCTTTTTGACTTCCTGTTTTCAATTCTTTCATTTACATACACAAAAGTGGAATTATTGGATCATAGGGTAATTCTTTAATGTTTTGAGGAACTACCAACCTGTCTTCCACAGGGGCTGCACCATTTTACATTCCCACCAGCAATGCATGAGGGTTCCAATTTTTCTACATCCTCTCCAACTCATATTTTGTTGTTATTTTTAGCTGATATTTGATAATAGCCACACTAGTGGGTGCGAAGCAGTGTCTCATTGTGGTTTTGATTTGTATTTCCCTCGTGACTAATGATGTTGAGTATCTTTTCATGTTCTTCTTGGCCATTTGTGTATCTTTTATGGAGAAATGTCAGGGAGGAGTATTTTCCAGTTGAAAGATGACATTGCTCAGACCAGAGTAAGACCAGGAAGCATAGTGTGAAGTGGTCAGACTCCAGATATCTTTTAAAGATGAAGCAGACAGGGTTTGCGGTGTGGGAGAAAGAGACGTCAGGGACTTCTCCAAATGATGCCCATGTTTTTTTCCTGAGCAATTGTTGAGATGGGGAAGGCCTCAGCAGATACAGGCTTAAAGGGAGGGAGAAGAGTCTGGTTGAATGTGGACAACCCTGGACACTGAGGATTGAAACCCAGAAAGGAATTTAATGCTTTAAGAAAGTGGGTAGAGGAATAAAAAGAGACTCTTCTATATTTTGCCACCAGGATGTTTTTTAAAGTCCTCTATGGACACGGCTTCACTTTATCAATCCCTGATCAGCTGGGGTCCCCTCTGCCCCAGTCCCATTCCTGGTTTGGGACCTGAGGGGGTATAGGGCTGTTCCTGAGGCTGCAGATCCATCTGTCTCCAGTAGGTGGCACTGTGGAGCCAGAAATAGCCAGAACCTGCTGGCTCCGTAGACTGTGGACCAGGGACCAAGACTTGGAGTTTTCAAATCACTGAATTGTGTCAAAGTTCAGTTTTAGAATCTTAGCACCAGTAGATTGAAAATTCAAGCCACCCCTGAGCTTTGTGAAGGGGAGGTCTCAGTGGGTAGCTGGTTCCAAGAGATACTTACTTCCGTGGTATTTACGTAAGCACATTCGCTGTGGGTTAACATTTCTTCACTGAGCACCCACCGATGTGTTTGTTCTGTGCCACCAACTAAGTTAGATGCCGTGTCTTCAGGGGTGACGAGAACACACTTAGTTCCCGCATCAGAGCCGTTCGGAGAGAGAAACAGCAAACATATAAAGGAATAAGATAGTTACGGATTGTTATTGTCAAGGAAATAAACAGGATTATGTGATGGAAAGATTAATTTAACCGTGGGAGAGAATTAAGTGAGGAGGTGAGGTTTGGGTAAAGACCTGCTGGAGGAGAAGGCAGAAACCCTTTCCAGATAAGTAGCCACAGGGCAGAGAGGGGGACGTCTCTCCAGGTTTCCGCAGCCACGCCGCTGAGCACTCCCAGTAGTGCTCTCTATTTTTTAATTTTTAATTTTATAAATGTTTTTACTTTTTAAATGTTTTTAAATGTTTTTATTTATTTCTGAGAGAGATAGAGAAACACAGCATGAGCAGGGGAGGGTCAGAGAGAGGGAGACACAGAATCCGAAGCAGGCTCCAGGCTCTGAGCTGTCCGCACAGAGGCCGACGCGAGGCTCGAACCCACGAACCGTGAGATCATGACCTGAGCCGAAGTCGGACGCTTAACCGACGGTTAAGCCCACCCAGTCGTGCTCTTTAAAGTCAGGTCTGTCCGGGGGCGCCCGGGCGGCTCCGTCGGTTAAGCTTCCGACTCCGGCTCAGGTCATGATCTCGAGGTTTGTAAGTTCGAGCCCCGCATCGGTCTCTGTGCTGACAGCTCAGAGCCTGGAGCCTGCTTTGGATTCTGTGTCTCCCTCTCTCTCTACCCCCACTCCCCATGCACATACTATATCTCTCTCTGTCTCTCAATAATAAATAAAAAAACGTTAAAAATTTTTTAAAATAAATAATAAGTCAGGTCTGTCTGAATCTGAACGGGGCCCACTAATGGCTGGTGGGAGGATTGGGTGAAGCAATGTATGCAAAACCCTATTAATTCCTCAACTAGGAGTAAGGTCTTGTTGTTTTCCTTTTTTTCATTGAAGCGTAGTTGACACACAATGTTACACTAGTTTCGGGCCTACAACATAGTGATTCAGCAAGTCTACAAGAAGCAGGGTTTTAAAAGCAGCCTTCAGAGATATCCGCTTTTCTTCTTTCAAAGGTTTTGCAATGAGGCAAATGGGGAAAGTTTATTGGTACCGATAAGATGTCCTCTCATTACCAAGATAGCAAACATGGGGGCGAAGGTAGGTAAGCTGTAAACCCCAGGCTTCTTCAGCTGTGAGGCGAAGACAAGACCAGTGCCAGAAAGCCCATGCCTGCCCCTCAGGAGTGCGTGTGACAAGGGAGCAGGAGGCCCAGGGTCCTTTGGGCCCAAAACCGGTGCTGGCACTGGGTAGGCAAACTTCTGACACATGTGACCTAACATTCCCTGCATGGAGACAGCTGCCCTCCACACCCCAGGGCAGAACTAGAGCCTTCTCTCCAAGCTGTGATCGACTACTCCTTTGCCTCCCCAGTCTTGCAGACACCCTCCACACATGCACTCATCCACGTGCATATTCAGACTCGCGCTGACACGTGTCTATATGCTCATACTTTCCACACTCACAACCACATACTCCAGCCCTTAAACCCATTCACCCACTTAGGGACGTATGTGCAGTCCACACTAAGATATATTTAAATCTGCTCACACACATATATATACATTCAAGCATTTACACCCATTCCCACACTTGTATACCCATATTCATTCACACGGNGTTTGGTGAGTTCCTTATAGATTTTGGATATTAACCCTTTATCTGATATGTCATTCGCAACTATCTTTTCCCATTCCACTGGTTGCCTATTAGTTTTGTGGATTGTTTCCTTTGCCATCACACAGATACTTAAACACACAAACTCAGACATTCACGCTTGCTGATATAGTTGTGTACGCTGACTCACATACATTTAATTAACTGCACTCATACATTTACACATACACTCAAATAGTCACACACCTCTTACACATTCATACTCACAACACTTACACATGCATTCACACACCCATAGTGCATTCCTTTACATACATGTTTCACAGTCATATATGCACACAGACATCTGTACACACACTCACACGTGCTCATACTCAAACTCACGTATTTTCACATAAAAACCTATGCTCACATACTCATTTACTTAAACTCACAGACATTCGCACAAACATTCATGCTCACACAGTCAAACATTTATACAGTCACAGATTCATTAGAAGTCAGGGAGAGGACCCCAGTTGTCTAGCCAATCATTAGCACCCCAAAAGCATCTCCTTTGTGTTCATTTCTGTTATCTGTGCTGATCAAAGGAGAATCTATCCAAGAAAGGGTCCTGGATTCTGCCAGGCTCTGTACTGGCTGCATCTCCTCTTGGAACAGTGTTCTCCTTGGGGAGGAACCCCTTCATTGCCCATCTTGGTGGCCCTGAGATAAACCCTGGGCCGAGAAGTTGGAGCAGAGTTCAGACCCCTGGAAATGGCCACAGTGGTCATGGATCCCAGCCAAGGCCCAGGCATGTGGTCTGATAGGTAAGGAGAGACAGGAAGAGAGGAAATCATAAACAGAATATCATAGAGAATCTTCAGACCACACTCTATAAAATCATTGTTGATGCCCCCTCAAGTTAATATTAAAGAAAATTTTAATGTTTATTTATTTTTGAGGGTGAGAGAGACAGAGCACAAGTGGCAGAGGGCAGAGAGAGAGAGAGGGAGACACAGAATCTGAAGCAGGCTCCAGGCTCTGAGTTGTCAGCAAAGAGTCCGACATGGGGCTCGAGCTTGCAAACCACGAGATCATGACCTGAGCTGAAGTCGGAAGCCTAACCAACTGAGCCACCCAGGTGCCACAAATAATATTCTTAGAGGGCTTACTTTCACTAAGGTCTCATGTGCAGAGACCACAAATATGATGGCCCACTGACCATTGCAATCTATGGACTCTTTGGTTTGGGCTGTGTATTTAACATTTTTGAATTTCAGTCTTTGGCGGAAGGAGAGAGCACTTGCAAAAGTGTGGAGGGGCTCCTGGGTGGCTCAGTCGGTTAAGCTTCCGACTCTGGATTTTGGTTTAGGTCTCATGGTTCATGGGATGGTTCTGAGATGGAGCCCGGAGTCTCTTGGGATTCTCTCTCTTCCTCTCCCTCTGCCCCTCCCCTGCTTATGCAAGCATGCACACAGACACAGACACACACAGACACACACACACACACACACAGTCTCTCTCTCTCTCTCTCTCTCTCTTCTGTGCTAAAAGTAAATAAATAAACTGGAAAAAAATATGTAAGTGTGTAGTAAAGACTTCTGAGAATCTATCATAAGAGCATTAAGAAAACTGGCAAAAATAGCCCCAATTAACTTTTTAGTACTCTGGAAATTAATCAAAGGCTTACAACAATCCAAGGAACATTTACTTTAAAAAAAGAAAAAAATGAATCTCAAAACAGTGAGCTTTGTGACATTTTAGCTTACCCTATTCCATTCTGCCTCTCCAGCTCTGCAATAGCCTTGAAAACCAACAGTTTTACAATCACGATTGCCATAAAACCGGTTACTTATCAGCCACTGAAAATGGAAGAAGGGTTTGGAGCTCGCTAAAAAGCCCCAACTCCAGAGAGTCGTCATTGTTTGACCTATCTGGAAGTTCCTTAGGTATCCCCACTCCCAGAATTTGTCTTTATTTGACCTCACCTGTTCACAAGTCAGTGTGAACAGCTTTTTCTCTAGAGGCATTTGTCAAAAACTATCAGCAACAATAGTTTAACATTGAAGCTGCCTGAGGCAGTGATAACAAATGCACCCAAAAAGAAATTGACCAAAAATTTTGAAAGAAAAGTTGAGGAATGAGATGCCCAAAGAGGACTTTGAAAAGTCCTCCATGTATAGGACTCCAACATACTCTCTGAAAAGCTCCAACATATTCTTGGGGATCTAGAAGGCTATGCACATGTGCAGGGGTGTGTAGTTGCCCAGGAAATAACTTAGAAAACCCCTAATCTCTCATCTCTGACTGACCTTTTGAGGTTCTGCTTAAGCAGAAAGCGGAGGCCAAGGGAGTGTAAACTGCATGATGGAACATTAAAAGCATGCCCCCAACACATACAGATGTGGAAACCATGGAATCCAGAAGGCAGTGGGCTGACATGCTCAATGTGCTGAAAGAAAAAGACCAAGAATTCTATATCCAGCAAAACTATCCTTCAAAAGTGAAGTACATCAGGTAGAAGTCACTTCTATGCCAATATTCACTGCAGTACTATTCATGATGGTCAAAGGGTGGAAACAATCCAAATGTCCATCAATGGATGCATAGACAAACAAAATGTGGTATACAATTACAATGGAGTATTATTCAGCCATAAGAAGGAATGACGTTCTGATGCATGCTACAAAACAGATGAACCTTGTAACATTATGCTAAGAGAAATGAGCCAGATACAAAAGGACAAACACTGTAGAATTTCACTTATATAAGGTACCTAGAGTAGTCAAACTTATATGATGTATGGGCGCGAGTGCAAGTACGGAGCTCCTTACTTCTCCGCCATCTTGCCCCCTCTCTCTAGAGTAGTCAAACTTATAGAGACAGAAAGTAGGTTAGAGGTTACCAGATGCTGGGAGGAGGGTATAATAGTTATTACTTAACATTTACATGAAACGGTCCTTCAGGCTATAATGAAAGGACACTAGGGAGTAACTCAAACCCACACGAAGAAATAGAGTAAAGGTAACTATGTAGGTAAACAGAAAAGATAACATCAAGTTTTTTGTAACTCTTTTTTTCCTTCTACGTAATTTAAAAGACAGTTGCATAAAACAACAATTATAAGATTGTTTGATGGGCTTGTCTCGAGCCCTCTAGCTCATCTAAGACCCCAACAGTTAAAACCAGAAGTAGACAAGAATCCCTAACTCGTGCTCTAAAACCCAGTGTGCTTATTTCTTATTGCACTTTCTTGACACTTTGACAAAGATGTTTTGCAATGATTGGAACATTCCAGCCACCAGACCAGAAAAGCCCTGATAGCAACGGAATGTCTAGAAGCCCACAACCCCCCTTCCCATGTTGCTTTCCCAGCCCACAATCATGTGCTAAACATGATCATGTGCTTACATGTGCTAAACACGATCATGTGCTAACCACGTCCTGGCCCCCATCTGTGATCATGCACTCTCTGCCTGCTCTCTCGCACGTACGCACCCCACAACCTCTCCTTATCAAAATCTAGGTGTCCGTCTTGCCGGGCAGAGGTCAGTTGTTAAGTCTTGAGCCTGCCACCTCCCCCAGCTGCTGGCACTTGAAATAAATTTCTCCTTTTCTCTTTTCCAAACCCTCATGTCTTGAGTTACTGGCTTCCCTTAATATGAGTTTATCTGAGTTTGTTCAGCAACAGTGTTGGCAAACCCAGCCAGGGGCTAGGTTCTCAACTGGTCCAGCCCCCTCAGGACTCCCCAGGGCAGAGCAGCAATTGCAGCAATGCACCAGGGCTCACCCATTTGTCTCCTGAGTTCGTGGCCGGGATGGATAGATCAGCCTTATAACAGGCTTATGATGTAGGAAGATGTAACGTGGACAATAGTAGGACAAAGAAGTGAAGGGAACAGAACCATATACAGGAGTCTTGGGCACACTGTCCAGCCCACCCAGGAGCCTGAGCATGGCCCTGGCTCTCTGTTCAATCATTCAATTATTTCCCACTCTGGGGGACACAGCGATGGGCAGGACAGACCCAGCTGTCCCTGTCTTCGCAGAGCTCTCTGCCCCACAGATGGGATGAGACAGAATGGCTCGTCATCTGCTCACAGGGATGGGGCTGGACCCAACCTGGGAGTTCTAGAAGAATTTTGTCAGGCTCTGGTGATAGGGAAACCTTTTTAGGGCATTATCTCCCTTGTTTCTGTTCTGCCTCCCCTACCATTGACCTTTAGATTCTCTATTATGCAGAGCAGCTCCTCTGGCCTTTTCTGACCAGACCTAGGAGCTGAGTGGTTTGGCAAGGGAGGGGTGGCGGGGGAGTGTGTGCAGGGGCGGCTGGGGGCAGGGCGCTGAGAAAGGGAAGTTGTAAAAGTTTGGAGTGGAAAAACAGGAAGGTACCAAATGAGAGGAGTCCAAAACCCTCGAGTCCTACCCCCAAGCCAGTTCTCCTCCTCCCACCGAAACTTCAGGTGTGTCAACTGTTCTCCATCTCCTTACACGGGTAATGGTGTGCATGCGTGTGGGCAGGTGCGTGTAACAGATTACTAAATTGTGACTTTCCCCTGAGTTACCAAGATAAATAAGACATTCTAGATCAAAATGAAAACGTTCAGAGGAAATAAACAAAACCTCATTATAAGACCCTGAAAGATCTACCTGCATCGAGGATCTAATTATCTAGTTGCTGGAGATTAAAGAAATTTGTGAGATCTTCTTCTTTTTTTTTTTTTAAATTTTTTTTTAATGTTTTATTTATTTCTAGGAGAGAGAGAGAGAGACAGCGTGAGCAGGGGAGGGTCAGAGAGAGAGGGAGTCACAGACTGAAACAGGCTCCAGGCTCCGAGCTGGCAGTCAGCACAGAGCCCGACGCGGGGCTCGAACCCACGAACCGCGAGATCATGACCTAAGCGAAAGTCGGACGCTTAACCGACTAAGCCACCCAGGCACCCCTGTGAGATCTTCTTTTGAGAAGTTAGGACTTTGCCTCTCCCTACTCTCAGCCCCACCCCACGTAGGGGGAGCACTGAGGTGCCTTACTGGAGGCCAGGAGATGGGTCACAAGGGGACTCTGGGAACTAAGTGTGGGCTCCTTGTAGGATGGAGGACACTGGGCCTGGTCTCTGATCTCAGCATTCTAAAAGATCAGAGAAAGGAGCCTCAGAGGGATGGCTGAGCTGGAAGCCTCACCGCCAGAGGCTGTCAGAGGAGTGAGCAAACAAGAAGATTCTCCACAGATCAGACGTAGGCGCCTCAGGAGAGCTGGCCTGATCTCGCCCCAGTAGACACCTGGAGGAGTGATGTGTCAGCTGCAGAGAGACAGAGTGGCTTGTGCCCCAGGTTGTGGGAGGGAAGAGTAAAAACAGAAGCTGAGGAGAATTGCCAGCAGGAGGTAAGTGTGTTGCTCACATCAAAAAGGTAAAATGGAAGGGCGTCTGGGTGACTCAGTGGTTGAGCGTCGGACTGCGTCGGACTTCGGCTCAGATTATGATCTCACTTTGCGAGTTCGAGCCCTGTATTGGGCTCGCTGCTATTGGTGCAGCGCCTGCTTTGGATCCTCTGTCCCTCTCTCTGCCTCTCCCTGCTTACACACGCTCTCTCTGTCTCTCTCTCTCTCAAAAATAAATAAACATTAAAAAGAAAAAAGTAAAATGGAATGTTCTCAAAGGTCCCCAGAATCTATGAACATACCCCCTGAGAGGGATCCGCTTCACCCACAGGTTGGCACGAACCCATTCCATAGCAGTATCAGTCGAGTCACGACTTTCCTGCTCCCCAGAATCTCAACCCTCCACCCCTCCACACACATACCTCCCCCACCCGCCATGGGTTAGAAGCCACCTGAGCCAGATGGATGAGGAGGCTTTAAAGGTGGGTAAAAGAGAAAGAAGGATTTATCTACCTTCTAATAGAAGAGGCCCCTCTGTAACTTTTTGAAAAGTTGCGAACTTTGGCTGTTTCCCAGGCTGGACGTTCTAACTTGTGAACTGAGACTGTGTTTAACACCCTGCAATGAACATAGAGGTTTTTTTGTTTGTTTGTTTGTTTTTGTTTTGTTTTCTGGTGTGTTTGTTTGAATCTGCTGTATTTGTCAGCGTTCTCCCAAGAAACAGAAGCTACAGGAGACCAGTATGTGTATCCACAAGCTGGGCTGACAGGCAAGAGAGCCGGGAGACCCCACACAGCAGTTTCAGTGTGAAGGCCACCCGCTATACGACCAGAAAGCCCTGGTGTTGCAGATGAAGTCCGAAGGCCAAGGCCATCTGCTGGAGAATTTTCTCTTGCTCGGGGATGGCTGGTCTTTTTGTCCAATTCAAGCCTTCGGCTGATTGGGTGAGGCTTACCACATTACAGAGGGCAATCTGCTTTACTCAAAACCTACCAATTTAAATGTTAATCTCATCCAAAACCCTCTCACAGGGGCACCTGGGTGGCTCAGTCGGTTAAGGGTCTGACTCTTGATTCTGCCTCAGGCCATGATCTCACAGTTTGTGAGTTCTAGACCCACATCTGGCTCTGTGCTGACAGTATAGAGCCTGGTTGGGATTGTCATTCTCTCTCTCTCTCTCTCTCTCTCTCTCTGCCCTTCCCCTCTTGTGGACACACACGCTCTCTCTCTCTCTCAAAAATAAACATTTCAACAGCAACAACAACACTCTCACACAAACACCCAATTTCATGTTTGGGCAAATATCTGGGCAGTGAACTATCAGAAAAACCATGGAGGGTCTCAGTTTCCACCCAGAGCTTTCTCCACTGAATCCATTTTAAACATATATATATATATTTAATGTTTATTTATTTTTGAGAGAGAGAGACAGAGTGCGAGCCAGGGAGGGGCAGAGAGAGAGGGAGACACAGAATCCAAAGCAGGCTCCGGGCTCTGAGCTGTTAGCACAGAGCCCAACTGTGAGATCATGACCTGAGCTGAAGTCGGACGCTTAACCAACTGAGCGGCCCAGGAGCCCTGAATCCATTTTAAAGAGGTAATGGGAGACAAAGTAAACTTTTGTGACTCTGTCCCATGAGTATGTTGCTCAGTCATTACAGCTGTCACCTGTGTTTTCAGCAGGGCCTGCAGGGAATGCCAATTTAAAAGCCCAGAGCCTGTTTCTTTGGTGGCACTAGAGTCACCCTTTGGGCAAAGATTGCTCTTCTATTTGGGAAAGCATTTATCTTAGAGTAAAAGCCGTCTTCTGGAAGGAAGAAACCATGGCCCCAGAGGAACCACGTTAATTGCTGTGTTCTGGGGGAGCAGGTATCTCTGAAGAGATTGGGGGTTGTTCCTTGGGTTTGCTTGCTCAAGTTGGAGCATGGCCTAGGGAAGTGAGGATTCCTAGACTCTGGAAAGATAAGGGATTCTGATGGGAGGGCCTCCACCTGAAGTACAAGGCAAAGGGTTAAGGAGAGAATCAGCCAGAAGGGCCCGCCGGGGTGGGGTTCTCGAGGGCCAGGGCATGACCAGTGCAGAGATATCTGGTGACTGGGTTTCAGTTTTCCTTCCACTCCGTCAGGCTTGCAGCAAAATTGTGTAAGCATATCAGCCTGGACTCCGGTTTCTCCTAGTGAGAAGGTTCCGGAACCACTGGAGGAGCAGCTGGGAGCAGGAGGTCAGAGGCTGAGGAGCACGGTGGACTGGCGATTCCTCTATTAATAATTACTGGGGGTCAGCAGGCTTCCTCGGTATGTGGGTGACCTTAGTGGTCATGGAGGGGCTGGGGGACTCTCAGGGGGGAGGCGTCTGGTGTCCTGTAGCCTGAAGGGTGCCAGGCTTTGGAGAAGTGGCACAACTCACAGTCAAGAGTTTGCTCTCTGGAGCCAGGCTGCCTGGGTTTGGGTCCCTCTGCTTCTTAGGGCCACAGGCGGGTCAATCCATCTCTCTGTGACGTCACTTTGTTCCTCTGTACAAGTGAGCTGTTTGAGGATTAAGCAAGTTGGTATTGGAAAATGCTGAGAGCACAGCTGGAATGTAAATGTTTGTTGAGTTGAGTCAGGCCACGGGGCTGTGTGAGGTTAAGTGTGGGCTATGTGGCGAGGTCACAGAGGCTTCTGTAAATCTAGACTGGGGAGCCATCCAAGGCCCTGAGCCCGAGGGCGCTGATGGAAGCAGAGGCGTGAGTTTGTGAGGGCAGGTGGGAAGAAATCCCTGGTCCCAAATGAAATATTCGCAAGCATGAGGGGCCTCCCGATGCCCCTCAAATCCCCTCCAGCCCTGGCCTTGGTCCCACCTGCTGAGAAAAGAAGGGACAAAAATAAACCAAAGGCTGTTTAGCTTTTTCTCAAAGTCTTTCCTTCCCTTTGGTGGAGTTGTCGGGCCAAGCAGAGGCCATTCCAGCTTTGTTTTTCTCTAATCTGCTTCCAGCCCAGAGGCAGAACCGAGGCCTAAAAATACCTTGAGCCGCCAGGTCAGATCACTTCAGCCTCTGCCAGTCATGCTGCCTGTCCCTCTGCTCAGCACTCTGTCCTCGGCCTTCACTCACTGGCAATTCTTGGGCACCTCCCTCCACCTCCCTCCCCAAGACTGGGGGCGGGATCTAGAGAGACAGAGACTAAGATCTGGGCTCAGGGATAGGGGTCCCCTAAGAGGGGCTGATGCCTCAGGATCCACAGATAGACAGTGTCTCTCTCAGCTCTGCCCTCTGTACAGATGGGAACACTGAGTCCTAGAAAGGGGAAGCCATGTGGTTTTCTGAGCTCAGCTACTGCCCCCACCCCTTCTTCCCAACAAGCTTCTAAGCTCTTAGCTGGCAGAGAAACTTCAAATGATGCTAATGACAAAAGCCCTGGGTCGTGAGTCCAAAACTCTGGCTCTCCTCTCCCAGGACCGGTGGGCCTCAGTTCCTTCATCTGTAAAATCGGGGGGTGTGGCCCTAGGGGAGTTCTGCAAAGATGTGGGGGAGGGCGGCAAGAAAGCTGAGGACAAAGGGGGCCTCTGGGAAACCATCCCCATATCACTGAAGCAGAGGACTGTTTGCATCTGTTTTCTGTTCTAGGACTCAGTGTAAGTTTGTCTGAAAGCAGGTTCAACTGAAATGGAGAGATGTAGAGGGTGTGAAGGCTCCTTCTGGCCCCCGTGGTCTGTGAACAGCTTCACCTGCTGTCACAGGCCAATTAGCACTCTGTGACCTGTCTACCCTAAACCACTTGCACCGGCCCAGCCCGTCTCACCTGAGCTCTGCGTGATGCCTGCGCTCCCCCCTTCTTCACCCGTGCACCCGGCAAACTGCTCATCCTTTAAGCCGTGGCTTAAGTACGGTCTCCCCCTGGAAGATTTCCAGACCTGCCCCAGACCTGCTCCATGGCCTCCTTGGAACTGCCACGGTCTCCAGGCTTCCCTTATCACAGCAGTTAATACCTTTGTCATTGCCTGTACACTTGGCTGTCATCCAAGAAGACCTGAGTTTAAATTCTGCCACTTTATGGGGCACCTGGGTGGCTCAGTCGGTTGAGCGTCCGACTTTGGCTCAGGTCATGATCTCACGGTTTGTGGGTTTGAGCCCTGTGTCGGCACTGTGCTGACAGCTCAGAGCCCGAAGCCTGCATTGGATTCTGTGTCTCCTTCTCTATCTTTCCCTCCTCCACTCATGCTCTGTCTCTCTCTCTCAAAAAGAAACATTTTATTTTATTTTATTTTAAATGTTTTATTTATTTCTAGGAGAGAGAGAGAGAGACAGCGTGAGCAGGGGAGGGTCAGAGAGAGAGGGAGTCACAGACTCTGAAACAGGCTCCAGGCTCTGAGCTGGCAGTCAGCACAGAGCCCGATGCGGGGCTCGAACCCACGAACTGTGAGATCATGACCTAAGCGAAAGTTGGACGCTTAACCGACTAAGCCACCCAGGCGTCCCAAAAATAAACATTTTAAAAATAAATAAATTTTGCCACTTTCTAGCTGTGTGACCCTGGACAAGTGACCTAACCTCTCTGTGCTTCAGTTTCCACAGCTCTAAAATACAATTAGCACACGCAAAAATACTTGCTATGTGCCATTCGTTGTTTTATGTGCTTGACTCATTTGATCCACACAACATCTCTGTGAGATTGGTAGAAAAACTATTTATTTACTTACTTGCTTATTTATTTTTTTAACAAATGAGGAAACTGAGGCACAGAGAGGTTAAATAACTTGCCCAGGACCCACATCTTGTAAGTGGCAGGGCCAGTACTCAAGCCACACAGTCCAAGTGCAGAGAGACTTGGAGGGTATGGTGTGGAGAATATGTAAATATATAAATATAGGTAAAGCTGCTTGGCACATAGTAAATACTTAACAAATGCTTTTTATCTGTTTCCTAGTGTCCTCTTCTCTTGGGGATTTAAACCTGATGATTTAGAAGAGGAATGAGCCAAATTTTTAGGTTTTTTTTTTCTTATCATGCTCTTCCATTTACTATCATGGGATCATTACATGTCAGAGCTGGATAGGACATATTAAATATTAAAGTAACAGTAACTAGCACTTACTGATAACTTATGTGTCACTGTGCTAATGTAATTTTTTAAATAGTTTTTATTTTTTATTTTTTAAATTATTTTTTAATGTTTCTTTTTGAGAGAGAGAGGCTGAGCGGGGAAGAGAGAGGGAGAGAGAGAGAGAGAGAGAGAGAGAGAATGAGAGAGAATCACAAGCAGGTTCCACACAGTCAGTGTGGAGCCAGACTCAGGGCTTGAACTAACAAACTGTGAGATCATGACCTGAACCAAAGTCAAGAGTCAGACCCTTAACCAACTGAGACACTCAGGTGCCCCTAAATTTTATTTTATTATTTTTCTTAAAGTTTATTTATTTGGGGGAGGGAAGAGAGAGAGACAGAGACAGAGAGAATCCCAAGCAGGCTCCACACCATCAGTATGGAGCCTGATGTGAGGCTCAAACTCACGAACTGTGAGATCATGACCTGAGCTGAAGTCCAACACTTTACCAACTGAGCCACCCAGGGGCCCCTGGATTTTATTTTTTAAAGCAGTTTTCAACTCACAGCAAAATTGAGTGGAAATCACAGAGAGTTCCCATATCCTCCCTGCCCCCACCCACCCCAAGCCTCCCAGACAATCAGAGTAGTACATTTGTTACAACTGATAAACCTGTAAGACATATCATTGTCACCCAAAGTCCACTGTTTACATTATGGTTCAGTCTTGGTATTATATATTCTCTGGGTTTTGATAAACGTGTAACAAAATGTATCCACCATGATAGTATCATACAAAGTATTTTCACTGCCCTAAAAATTCTCTGTGCTCTGCCCTTTCATCTCTTTCTACCCCTAACCCTTAAGAAGCACTGATCCTTTTACTATCTCTAGAAGTTTTACTTTTTCTAGAACACCATATAGTTGGAGTCATACAATATATAGCCTTTTTATATTGACTTCTTTTACTTAGTAATATGCAATTAAAATTTCTCCATATCTTCTCATGGTTTGGTAGCTCGCTTCTTTTTAGTGCTAAATAGTATCCTGTGTCTAGATGGACCACAGTTTATTTATCCATTCACTTAGAGAAGGACATCTTGGCTGCTCCCAAGTTTGGACAATTATGAATAGGGCTGTCATAATATCCATGTGTAGGTTTTTTGGTGGACATAAGTTTTCAACTCCTTTGGGTAAATGCCAAGGAGCATGATTGTTGGACTGTATGGAAAGAACGTGTTTAGTTTTGTAAGAAACTGCCAACCACCAAACCATCTTCAAAGGGGCTCTACGATTTTGCATTCCCACTAGCAACAGACGAGAGTTCCTGTTGCTCCATATTATCACCAATATTCGGTATTGTTGGTGTTCTGGATTTTGACTCTTCTAGTAGGTGTCTAGTGGTATCCTGTTGCTTTAACTTATACTTCACTAATGACATATGTTGTGGAGTATCTTATCATATGCGTATTTGCCATCCATATATCATGTTTGGTGAGGTGTCCAGATCTTTTGCTCATTTTAAGATCAGGTTGTTAGCTTTTTTATTGCTACATTTTAAGGGCTCTCTGTGTATTTTGGGTACGTCTTTTGTAAACAGTTTCTCCTAGTCTGTGGCTTGCTTTCTCATTCTCTTGACAGAGTCTTTCCCAGATCAGAAGTTTTTAATTTTAATTAAGTCCAGCTTATCACTTATTTCTTTTTTTTTTTTTAAATTTTTATGTTTTTATTTATTTCTAGGAGAGAGAGAGACAGTGTGAGCAGGGGAGGGTCAGAGAGAGAGGGAGTCACAGACTGAAACAGGCTCCAGGCTCTGAGCTGGCAGTCAGCACAGAGCCCGACGCGGGGCTCGAACCCGAACCGCGAGATCATGACCTGAGCGAAAGTCGGACACTTAACCGACTAAGCCACCCAGGCGCCCCTATCACTTATTTCTTTCATGGTGCTATGGTTTGAATGTTTATGGGTCCACCCCCACCTCTAATTCAAATGTTGAGGTCCTCACCCCTGAAGATGATGGCATTAGGAGGTGGAGCCTTTGGGAAATGCATAAGTCATGAGGGTAGAGTCATCATTAATGGAATTAGTACCTTATAATTCAGAGGGCTTCAGAGAGACTCCCTAGCCCCTTCAGCCATGTGAGAGTACGAGAAGTCTGCAACCTGGAAAAGGATTCTTGCCCACCCATGCAAACACCATGATCTTCATGACGTCAGCTTCTAGAATTGTGAGAAATAAATGTCTGTTGTTTATAAACTACTTTTTCTGTGGTGTTTTGCTATATAGCAGCCCAAGTGGACTAAGATACATGGGTCATGTTTTTGGCATTGTATCACAAAAGTCATCACCATACCCAAGGCTGCCTAGATTTTCTACTGTGTTATCTTTTAAGAACTACATAGTTTTGTGTTTTAGACTTAAGCCTATGTTCCATTTTGAGTGAATTTCTATGAAGAATGTAAAGCCTGTATCTAGATTTTCCCTTTCCTTCTTTCTTTCTTTGTTTTGCGTGTGGATGTCCAGCTGTCCCAGCACCAGCACCATTTATTGAAAAGACTCTTTTTTTCTCCATTGCATTGCCTTCACTCTCTTGTCAAACATAAACTGATTATATTTAGTGGATCTATTTCTGGGACTTCTATTCCATCCCTTTGATCTATTGGTTCATTCTTTTGCCAATACCATACTGTCTTGCTTAATATAGCTCTAGAGTGAGCTTTAGAGTGGCGGTCTCCCAATTTTATTCTTCTCCTTAAGTATTGCATTGACTCTTCTGGGAGTCTTTTGTACTCTCTCTGTATAAACACTAGAATTAATTTGTTGATATTCACAAAATAATATTTTTTATTATTTTGGGATTTTGATTGAGATTGCACTGAATCTGTAGATCAAGCTGGTGGCCTCATCTCTCGATCCTGCACAATAGGGACTGAGAGGTTATTCATAATTAAGGAAGTAAACAGGCCTGGCCTCTTGGATTCAGTTGTGCTCCTTTCTATTCTACCATTATGACACCTACTGTGCTGTCTGCCCTGCACAGCACCCCTTCTTCTTCTGAGGACAATACCTTCCTTGGAAGACCTGTTCCTTTCTACTTTCTAACCATCATGCAGTTCCATTGGGTCTTGCCAGTCACAATGCCCCACCCTCATGCCCGCATGTGATTGGTCTACGGGTGGGCACTGGACTCAAAATGGGCCAATCAGAATCTTTCCCTGAGATTTTTCTGGTCTGGATTTATGGTAAGCGTGATCTGTGCCTTCTAGTGTGAGGTTATGATGTGTGGGGCTCAGAAACTGATGGCAGCCATGTTCTCCATCACGAGGAGAAAGCTGGTCTGATAGAATAAAGCTAAGAGAGGCATAGAGGAGAGAAAGTACTCTAGGATCCAGGTGTCTCTGAGGCCCTGCCCTTTCTTTTCTTTCCTTTTCTTTTCTTTCCTTTCCTTTCCTTTTCTTTTCTTTCCTTTCCTTTCCCTTTTTTTTTTTAATTTTAGATATAGAGAGAGCATGTGAGCTGGAGAGAAGGGAAGAGGGGGGAGAGAGAGAGAGAGAATCCCAAGCAGGCTGTGCATCCCCATGACCGTGGGATTGTAACTGGAGCTAAAATCAAGTAGGACGCTCAACCGACTGAGCCACTCAGGCACCCCTGAGGCCCTTCCCTTTCCATGGATGTGTTCTATAACCATACCAGCATCCTTCCAATAAGTTGTGAGATTTTTGTGAAGCTTGTTTGCTCTGGATTTTAATCATTTGAAACCAAAATAGACCATTTTGGTTAGGATCTCCCAACCAAATGAGATACCAATTCATTTGGGTTGAGATCCCAACCACTAGCAATTCGAATCATAAGATCCCAGTAGAAAAGCTGTCAGAGCTCGATTCCCCTGGAACTACATGTATTATTGGTTCTGCTTGGATTGTATGAGGACCATGGGAGTTGGTACCACTGGCTCTGAGTCCCAGGCAGGGCCATGTTTTTCACACTATTGATAGGACCATTTGTACTCATCTTTACCTTACGTGCTGGGCTTTTGGAATGTGGCCTTCTCCTACCCCCCCTCAGGATTAAGGCCAGGTCAGTGGAAGGAATATATGGCTTATTGTCGACAGAAAGAAACAAGGGGAGTGGCGCCTGGGAGACTCGGTCAGTTGAGTGTCTGACTCTTGATTTCAGCTCAGGTCATGAACTCATGGTTTGTGAGTTCAAGCTCCGAATTGTGCTCTGGGCTAATGGTGCAGAGCCCGCTTGGGATTCTCTCTCTCTGCCCCTCCCCTGCTCATGCGCTCTCTCTCACCCAATAAATAAATAAACTTTTAAAAAATAAAAAGAAAGAAAGAAACAAGGGGAAAGGGATTAAAACTCATCAAGTCTCGCCTCTTAGGTTCTTGGTGGGAGGCAGAGAAGAGGCTAGGGGAAGCCCTCCAGGCCAAGATAAAAGGAGATTGGTCACAATCTCTTACTTCTGCCTAAATCTTAAAATGAGGTATAAATTACATAAAGTGCATAAATCTTAAGAATACATTTCTACAGGGGCACCTGGGTGGCCCAGTCAGTTAAACGTCCCACTTGGGCTCAAGTTATGATCTTACAGTTTGTGGGTTCAAGTCCTGTGTCGGGCTCTGTGCTGACAGCTCAGAGCCTGGAACCTGCTTTGGATTCTATGTGTCTCTCTCTCTTCCCCTCCCCAACTCATGCTCTGTCTCTCTCTGTCTCTCAAAAATAAATAAAACATTAAGCAAAACAATGAAAAAAAAAGGAATACATTTCTACACACATACACACTTGTATAACCACCATTCAGATCTAGATACAGAACATTACAAGCATCTAAGAAGACTGCTATGTACCCCTTCCTAGTCAATATGCTGGCCCCCCCACCCCTCTGTTGTGACCCACCTTTATCATCTTAGGTAGTTTTGCCTGTCCTTGAACTTCATGTAATGGAATCATACAGTATGTGGACTTTTGTGTCTGGCTGCTTTTTTATTCAACACAATATTGAGGATGTCTAATCTTTAATATTGGCCCCAACTCACTTGATCTTCATAGTACTCCTGTAATAATAGCAAAAAAACCCAAAAAACCAAACAAACAAACATTTGTCAGGTGCCAGGCAGTGTTCCAAGTACTTTACATGTGTGTATTCACTTCCTGCTCATAGTAGCCCGCTGGGTTAAGTATAGATAAGGGTGCTGGGGCACAGAGAGGCAATATAACTTGCCCAAGACATGGGTCTGAAGTGGCAGAGTTACAACGGGAAGGCACGCACTCCATCTCCAGTCTGAGTTCCTATCTAAGGGGTAGGAGACCTCCTACACAGTTTAAGGGCTGAGAGGCTAACTAGGCAGATCTGGGTGTTTTGGAGGCACAAGTTAGGGTAACAGAAATAAATGTGCTAAAAAGAGTAAAGGGTTGTACAAAATATAAGGCAGGGCCATATCTCATTTAATATTAATAGAGTTGCCCCTCATTCATTTACTAATCCAATAAACATTTATTGAGCACCTAAAGAGATACATGAAAGGTCAGTGGGTTCAGAACAATAGAGACAAAGTCCCTGCATCGTGGAGCTCACAGTCCAGAGAGGAAAGCAGGTAATCAAGGGGAAATTGCATGTATGTTGAGCTAATAAAGGGGATGTTCAGAATGCTTTTGGGGTGTGTTGGAAGAAGCTGACCTTGTCTGTGGGGCCAGAGAAGTCCTCTCTAAGGAAATGACATTTTAGCCTTAACATGAGAAGTCAGCAGAGTCTGAGAGAAGATGTGCCAGGTACAGAAAACAGCACAAGCAAAGGTCCTGAGGTAAGAAAGAGAAATTAGCACAAGAATTAGAAATTCAGAGTTAATAGTGTATGATAATTTGCCATATAACAGTTACTTAGCCTGCTTCCATGGAAATGAAATTTCTTATGACAATTTAAATCTTTACCTTCTCTCATTTATATATTTTGCATATAGTGGACACTAGATGTGACCGCCTTTTTTGGTCTCTCTAGACTGTAACTAGTTCTTACTAAATTTTAATTTTGTAAAGATACGTTCTTTACTGGCTATCCACATTAGCAGAGTTAAACACATCCTGAAAGACATATATGGAGGCATATTTGGAAATGTGATGTTATTACTACAAAGATACCACAATACTTAACGGAAGTTATGCAAAATTTTACCAAACAACTAAAGGTTTTCAGTTCCTTTGCATTCATTTCCCACCAATACTATCACTAATACCCATTAATTGCTTTTAACTGTCAATTTTCAATAGCTGTTGCAGTTCATGCTCACCGCCATTCGTCAAATTACATGTCACTTAGTCCAGTGCTTAGTCTAGATTGCCAGATTGCCTAAAATAAAGACTTTGACTAAACTGATCTGGAATAGGGCTAAGATTTTGCACTTTTTAAAAAATATTTTTCTATGTTTTTTATTTATTTCTGAGAGAGAGAGAGAGCAGGGGAGGGTCAGAGAGAGAGAGAGAGAGACAGAATCTGAAACAGCCTCCAGGCTCTGAGCTGGCTGTCAGCACAGAGCCCGATGCGGGGCTTGAACCCACGAACCATGAGATCATGACCTGAGCCGAAGCTGGACGTTCAACCGACTGAGCCACCCAGGCGCCCCTAAGATTTTGCATTTTTAACAATCTCCCAGGTGATGCTGATTCTGCTGGTCCAAGGACCACATTTTTTTTTAATTTATTTTTTATTTTTTTTATTTCTAGGAGAGAGAGAGACAGCGTGAGCAGGGGAGGGTCAGAGAGAGAGGGAGAGACAGACTCTGAAACAGGCTCCAGGCTCTGAGCTGGCAGTCAGCACAGAGCCCGACGCGGGGCTGGAACCCACGAACCGCGAGATCGTGACCTAAGCGAAAGTCGGGCGCTTAACCGACTAAGCCACCCAGGCGCCCCCCAAGGACCACATTTTGAATAGTAAGGATTTAGATTAAAGACTGAAAAAGGTCATTATTTTTGTTCAGGATCATACATTTTTACTTTAAAAATGACATTGCGTTTCAAATGCAGGATAAAAAAGAAATTTACTTTAAAATTTGGGTTTGGATCATAGGTAGCTTGAGGAATTTGCAACTGAAATCTCCTTTTTCTAGTATTTTCTATGTTGAAGAGATTGAAACCAATGTCAAAAGGCTCTGCAACTTATTGTAAAAATCAATTATCTATTTTTTTAAAAGAGAAAGACATTTCTAGTATTTTTAATGTTTTATTTATTTTTGAGTGAGGGAAAGAGACAGAGCATGAGCAGGGGAGAGGCAGAGAGAGAGGGAGACACAGAATCCCAAGCAGATTCCAGGCTCTGCGCTATCAGCATAGAGCTCGATATGCGGCTTAAACTCACAAACTGTGAACTTTGAGGTCATGACCTGAGCTGAAGTCAGACACTTAACCTACTGAACTACCCCGGCACCCGATTAATAATCCATTTTTTAATTTTTTGTTTTTTAAAGAGAGAAAGCGCCAGAGAGGGAGGGGCAGAAAGAGGGAGACAGAAGATCTGAAGCAGGCTCTGCATTGAGAGCTCAGAGCCCAATGTGGGGCTTGAACTTGCAAACTGCAAGATCATGACCTGAGCTGAAATCCAGAGTTGGATGCTTAACTGAGCCACCCAGATGCCCCAATAAATCTAGTTTTTAAAAATAATCTATTTTTTGGCAATGAGAAACAATGAAATCTGGCCATGTGTAGCAACATGGATGGACCTTGAGGGTGTTATGCTGAGCGAAATAAGTCAGGCAGAGAAGGACAAATATCATATGTTTGCACGTATAGGAGGATTAGGAGGAACTTGACGGAGGAACAAGGGGGAGAAGAAGGGCGGAAATGGTGGGGGAAAGGGAGAGAAGCAAACCATGAGAGACTCTTGAATGCTGACAAAAACTGAGGACTGATGGATGTGGGGGGAGGGGGGGATGGGCATGGAGGAGGACACTTTGGGGATGAGCACTGAGTGTTATGTGGAAACTAATTTGACAATAAACTATTAAAAAAAAAAATAATCTATTTTTATAAGGATTCTCATTTAGTTTTTCTTTGTAGAACTTCTTAATCCCTTTGAGGTTTTTGAGAGCATTATATACATTCAAAATTTTGTTTTTTTGTACATTGAATTTTCTGTATCATTTTATTTAAACCATTAATTTTATCTAAAGCATCATACTAAGTCAGTACTAAGCTAATAAATTTAGACAAGGATATATTTGAAAGTAGAACGTCAGCTGGTATTTTAGAACCCATGTTCTTTGTTAATATCATCATAAAAAAGATCATTGCACACTGTTTGTAACTGAATTTTTACTGGCATGATAGTATCAACTCAATTTCCCTGTCATCTATTTAACAGTGGTCTTACATTTATATTCAGTGTCTTTCAATATACTCAAACGTTTAACTGAAACCGAAAAGCAGTCATACAGTTTTTTGGAAGATACTTTTAAAATCAATAATGTTAAAGGAGAGTTTGACTGCACTGCTCATAATGAAGTTTAAAGAATGCTTTAAAAAGCTATAGAATGGTATATCATTTTTTTCAAAGAACAATTACAATGCTACATTTTCACCATATAGTTGCACCATTGTCATATTTCTGGCTTCTCAAGTGATTTTTGTCATGTTCAGTTTTTGTAAGTATTTTATGAAAAATTTAAAGTGGGGGCGCTTGGCTGGCTCAGTTTGTGGAACATGCGACTCTTGATATCAGGGTGTGAGTTCAAGCCCCATGGTGGGTGTAGAGATTACTTAAAAATAAAATCTTTAGGAGCGCCTGGGTGGCTCAGTTGGTTAAGCGTCCAACTTTGGCTTGGGTCATGATCTATTGGTTCATGAGTTCTAGTCCTGCATCAGGCTCTCTACTGTCAGCATGGAGGCTGCTTTAGACTCTGTTCCCCACTCTCTCTGCCCCTCCCCCATGCTCCCTCTCTGTCCCAAAAATAAACAAACATTTTAAAAATAAATAAAATCTTTACAAGAAAGTATTTGAGTTTAGAAATCTACAAATTGAATCATAATTATTATCTGTGTTACATACATACATTAGGTATTGAATCTAAAATAATGAGTTAAAGTTTAGCACTTTTCACCTTATCCCCAAATATATCTTTTATAATACCTGCTAACATTTTAATAAATGGGTTTTATATTTCATCCTCTGAGTAATGTGTCATGTTTTGTTGGTGTTATTTGATTTTGCATAAATATTCTTCCATGATATTACCAAATGTTGCCAAATGGATAATTTTCCAATTTCCGCACACTTAAAAGTAATTGGATAAGTGTTTGAATGCTAGATATTACCTCACCAAAGGAAGAATCATTTGTATAATGTTTTCAATAGGAGCACACCAATATTTTTACCATCTTATACAGTCTCTATTCTGTAGCACTATTTTTCACTGTGTCCCATGTATCTCTGATGCTCTTTTCTGTGTTTTCCCTCCTTTTCCCTTTCTGTATACTTTTGGTTGTGTCTTTTAGTTCACCAATCTTCTGCTCTGCTTCTAATCTGCTATGAATTACATCAAAAGAATTTTTTAAAATATTTTATTATTTATTATCATTGAACACTTATTCATTTTTGAGAGACAGAGAGAGACAGAGCATGAATGAGGGAGAGGCAGAGAGAGAGAGAGAGAGAGAGGGAGACACAGAATCCGAAGCGGGCTCCAGGCTCTGAGCTGTGAGCACGAGCCCGATGTGGGGCTCAAACCCACAGACCACGAGATCATGACCTGAGCTGAAGTCGGATGCTTAACCTACTGAGCCATCCAGGTGTCCCTAAGATTTTATTTTTGAAGCAATCTCTATACTCCATGTTTCGGGCTCAAATTTACAATCTGGAGATCAAGAATCAGGCACTCCTTTAATGAATTCTTTTTAATCACAATTTTATTAAGGCATACTATACATACAACAAACTGCACTTATTTGTAGTACACAACTGGATGAACTTTGACATAGGTATATACCCATGAAACCACTGCCATAATCACGATTCAGATTATTCTGATTATCTCCAAAAGTTTCTTTGTAATCATTTACCCCTCATCTCTGTCACCATATCTGGACCTGGGCAACCAACGATGTGCTATCATTATAGATTAGTTTGCATTTTCTAGAATTTTACATGGAAGTATACAATGTGTATTCTTTTGTCTTCAGCTTCTGTTGCTCAGTATAATGGCTTTGGGATTCATCCACATAGCTGGGTGTATTGGTAGTTCATTCCTTTTAACTAGTGAGTAGTAGTCCATCATATAGATTTACCAAATTTGTTCATTCACATACCTGTTGATGGGCATTTGAGTTGTTACCAGTGTTTTGATACTGTGAATAGAGCTGCTATAAATATTCTTGTACAAGTCTTGGTGTGGATGGACATATGTTTTCATTTCTCTTGGTTATATGATAGTCTCTCTGAAGTGTCCACTTGGCTTTCCTATAGTCTCCAGTTATTTTACACTTGTCAACAGTAATCTAAGTATTGCTATGAAGGCATTTTTGTATAAATAATTAAAGTCCTTAATCAGTTGACTTTAAGAAAGGGAGATTAGGGGCGCCTGGGTGGCTTAGTTGGTTGGGCGTCTGACCTCGGCTCAGATCATGATCTCATGGTTGGTGGGTTCAAGCCCCACATCGGGCTCTGTGCTGACAGCTCAGAGCCTGGAACCTGCTTCAGATTCTGTGTCACCATCTCTCTTTGCTCCTCCCCTGCTCATGCTCTCTCATGCTCTTGCTCTCAATAATAAATAAAAACATTAAAAAAAGAAAAAAGAAAGAAAGGGAGATTATCCCAAATAATCTGGTTTGGCCAGATTCAGTCATTGGGGAGTCCTTAAAAACACAGTTGAGTTTCTCCTGAAGAAGAAATTTGTCTTGGGACAGCAGTTTCTGCCTTAGCCTGAAAGTTCCAGTCGACCCTTCCTGATAGCCTGCCCTGTGAATTTTGATTTTGCTTAACTAGCCCTCTTCCCCACCCCCAATTGCATAAATCAATTTCTTTAAATAAATCTCTTGTTTCTTGTCTTCTACTTGTTCTGCTTTTCTGAACCCTGACTGATACAGATTTTGGTATTGAAAGTGGTTCTAAATGAACAGAATCTTAAGAATGAGTTTTCTGAATTGTTCTCTAACCTGGTTAGATTTAAATGTTTATTTATTTATTTATTTATTTGAGAGAAACAGAGACACTGCAAGCAGGGGAGGGGCAGAGAGAGAGGAGGAGAAAGAGAGAAACCCAAGCAGGCTCTGTACTGTCAGCACAGAGCTCCATGTGGGGCTTGAACTCATGAACCGTGAGATCATGACCTGAGCTGAAATCAAAAGTTGGTTACTCAACTGACTGAGACACCCAAGTGTCCCTAACCTAGTTAGATTTAAAGGCACACTAATGACTATTTTCAGGGGTAAAGAGGGTAATGGTAGTCCATGGCATGATGAGGCATTGGGTATTCCTTTTTTTTTAAGTATCTTTTTTAATTTTTTAAATGTTTATTTTTATTTTTGAGACAGAGAGAGACAGAGCGTGAGCAGGGAGGGGCAGAGAGAGGGAGACACAGAATCTGAAGCAGCTCCAGGCTCTGAGCTGTCAGCACAGAGCCTGACACGGGGCTCGAACCCACGAACAGCGAGATCATGACCTGAGCGGAAGTCCGACGCTTAACTGACTGAATCACCCAGGCACCCCTGGGTATTCCTAATCAAATAACTATAGCAAGGGAGGTCGAGAAAGGCCATGTATTTTCTGCCTTAGGATAGTGTAGTCAATTTAGGAATATAATGGGATTGGCTGGTTGCTCCTAACTGTACTGAAGAAAGTGAGGAAAGAAAAGGATGAGCTCTGGCCTTCAATCCCCAGCTCAAATGATGCATAGATGACTGGAAAGCTTCTAAATCTACCTTGAAATAAACGCTGAGGGCCAAGATTTCTGAAAAACCAAACTCAGAGCCTCATTCTGCAAGGGGCTAATAGAAATGCTGGTTACAGTCTGTGGCCTGCTCCCTGAATTACAGTGCAGAACTTTAAGATTTTGGAGCAAAACTCTGCCATCTTCTACATATAATTACTCTCCTTTTGAGAAACAGCTTTTGGCTTACTACTGAGGCCTAGTACAGACTGAATGCTTGACCATGGGCCATCAAGTTACCAGGTAATCTGAGTCGCCCATCATGAACTAGGTGCTTTCTGACTCACAAACTATAAAGTTGTGCATAAATGGCAATCACAAATGGTATGGTCACTGAAGGTATGAGTAAGTTGTACGAGGAAGTGGCCCAAATGTCGTTGGCTCCTTGCTACATTATCTTTTCTCTCAGCCCACAGATACAATCCACTGGGGCATTTCCTATGATCAGTTGACTGGGGAAAAAAGAGAATAGTCTTGGTTTATAGCCTCGTGTACAAAGGTTGCAGGTGCTGGGTGAAAATGGACTGCTATAGTACTGCTCCTCTCTGGGGTAGTCTTGAAGAACAGTGAAGAAAAAGCCTCATGGTTGGCAGAACTTCAAGCAAGGCACCTGTTTGCTCATTTTGTCTTGAAGAAGAATTGGCCAGAAGCTCTGCTGGTCTGTAGGTCTTGGTTCCAAAGGGAAGAGGGCTTCCACCAGAAGACCCAATAATGAATTTTTTATTTTTTTACTTTTCAAAATAGTTTTATTTTTTTGCATTTTATTTAAATCCAAGTTAGTTAATATATGGTGTAATAATGGTTTCAGGAGTAGAATTTAGTGATTTATCACTTACATGTAATAAACATCCAGTGCTCATCCTGACAAGTGCCCTCCTTAATGCCCATCACCCATTTAGCCCATCCTCCTGGCCAATACCCCTCCAGCAGCCCTCAGCTTGTTCTCTGTATTTAAGAGTCTCTTATGGTTTGCCTCCCTCTGTGTTTTTATCTTATTTTTCCTTCCCTCCCCCTATATTCATCTCTTTTCTTAAATTCCACATATGAGTGAGATCATATATTTCTTTCTCTGACTGACTTATTTCATTTAGCTTATTACACTGTAGTTTCATCCACATTGTTGCAAATGGCAAGATTTCATTCATTTTGATTGCCGAGTAATATTCCAGAGCCCACATCTTCTTTATCCACCCATTAGTCGATGGACAGTTGGGCTCTTTCCATAATTTGGCTATTGTTGGTAGTGCTGCTAACAATGATTCTTTTGAACTGGAATGGAGATTGTCCCATGGGTACTTTGGGTATCTCATGGCTCTGAATCAACAGGCAAAGAAGGGAGTTTTTGTTTTTGTTTTTAATGTTTATTTTATTTTGAGAGAGAGAGAGAGAGAGAAGGAGGGGCAGAGAGAGAGGGAGAAAGAGAATCCCTTTCTGTCAGCAGTCAGAGCAGAGCCAAACACAGGCTCCAACCTACAAACCATGAGATCATGACCTGAGCTGAAATCTAGAGTCAGACGGTAAACCCACTGAGCCGCCCAGGAGGAAGTTTCTTATATGCTAAGTGAAATAAATCACACAGGGAAAGACAAATATATGATTTCACTTATATGTGGCGTCTAGAAGAGTAAAAATGAATGAACGAACAAACAAAAGAAGAAAGAGATCCATAAATATGTAGAACTGGTGGTTGCCAGAGGGAAGGGTGGTAGGGGAATGGGTATAAGTCGAGGTGACTGGGAGATACAGGCTTCCAGTTATAAAATGAACAAATCACAGAGATGAAAGGTACAGCACAGGGAATATAGTCAATGGTATTCAAATAGTGTTGTATAGAGACAGGTGGCTCACTGTGGTGAGCATAGCATAGTATATAGATTTGTCAAATCACTGTGTTTTACACCTGAAACTAATGTTAAGAAGGGCGTTCCTGTTCTGGCTGGGGTGGCTGATCCTAATTACCAAGGGGGAAATTTAATTGCTACTACACAACGGAGATGTATTGATAGTAGCTAACTCTATGTTGCAGTATTAAGTTACAGGATGTCAAAAATGGAAAGGGAACATCACCTAAGGATGAAAGGTATTCTCTTTTGGGGAAAGGTATATGTTTCAGTTGTATGCAGGTTAGTTGTAGCATGTTGGGGGAAGTATGACTTTGTTATTGTCTTTATTCGGACCTTGAGTACATTTAAGGAAATGTGTAGGAGTGGGATTAATGGGTCATAAGACTTTAATTGTAGCTATTCTAAGGAGAGTGTAGTGGTGGATTTGGTGGTTTTGATTAGCAAATTCCTGGATGAATAAAGTTGTTGAGCATCTTTTTGTTGCTTATTGGCCATTTTTTTCTCCTTTGGTGAAATGTTTACTAAAACCTTTGCTCATTGTTAAATTGGGTTGTTTATTGCCTTTTTATTACTCAGTTATAAGAGTTCTTTATATATTCTGAATACAAGTCTATTGTCAGATATATTGTATTGCAAATTCTCCCTCCCATCTGTCGCTTGTCTTTTCATTTTCTTAATGGTGTCTTTTAAAGAATAAACATTTTTTAATTGGATGGAGTTCAAATTGAGAACTATTTCTTTTTGTGGCCTAAGAAATCTTTGCCTATCTCGAGATCACTAAAGATTTTTTTGTTTTCTTCTAGAAATTTACTTGTAGCTTTAGCTTTCATGTTTATAACCCATTTTTAGTTTCCTCAGGGGCCTCCTACAGTGCTCCTGAGATCTATAAACGCATCCCCCCATCAACCTCAAATCTAAGATAATCTTGCCACCTCCCGGGCCTTCACTTTTCATCCGAACTATCATCAAGCCCTGTCTGTCCCTAGGAAGTGCTCTTCTCTACCATCACCAGTTTACCTTGCCTTGACTGTTACAGCAGCCTTCTAACTGGGCCCTCTGTCCCAACTCTGAGCCCCCTCCAGAAGTGATGGTTTAAAAATAGAAACAATGAAAAATCCTCAATGGCGTCCCCAGATTCTCAAACCCTTGCCTCAATTATTGCATACCTCTTCCCGCACTCAATTCCACACTCAGTGGTCTTTCAGCACACCATTCTGGCCATGCCAAGCTCTCACCTGTCGGTCCTTGTTAACTCCTTTCCAGTCAGCCTCTGGATTCCAGCCTGTATATCCTTGACTAAATTTCCACCGCCCCCCCCCCAGGTTTTAACATCTTGTACCTCCCAGAAGAGATCTTACTAATTACAAGCTTTAACGTCTTGTGATTCTCCCTTTAACGTTGTCCTTCTTCACCAGACCTAATTTCGTGTGGCTAGGGACACTTTTATTTCCATAGTGTACCCCCAGCAAGTGGCACAGGGCCTACCACACGGAAGCTTCAATACATAAATGATGAACGAATAAATCAGTTAGAAAAATGGAATAATAAAGGGATAGGCTGATGGCTGCTGTGGTCCCTTCAGTGGTATTACCAGACGGTAAATAGTAACAGCCTCCGTCTTTATCCCAGCAGCTGACGAAAACCTGCTAGATCGGAGAAGGAAGGAAGGCCTTTCGATCAAGGTGGGAAGAACAGGTGTGTGTATTCCGGAACGGCGGCTGAAGTCTGCTCAAGTTTGCGTAGCTCTGGACCCTCGCTCGCCAGAAAAAGGGGCCAGACCAGAGGGCCTTGGTTTCTGGACCTTACGCCGGGAGGAACGCAGCGGGGAGGAGAGCAGCGAGAGCAGCGCAGGATCACCTGCCAAGGTTCTACTCTGNGCCCCCGTTCGGGGCTGGAGCTCCGGGCCTAGGACTCGTCCTCCAGCATCCCGCCGGGCCTCTTTCCTTCCCTGCTCGTTCCGCTGTCACTTGGACACTGGGGCTTCCCTCCCTACCCCCTCCCTTCGTCCCCCTTTCCATCCTCCACCCTTCCAGGGCCGAGGGGAGGGAGGGGCGTGTGGGGAGTTGGGCCGCGCGCGGCCCGAGGGACTGTTTGGGAGTAGACTCTGGTGGGGGTCTGGGGTCCTGTGAGCCCTCGCGTGTTCTGGCGTCCTCAGAAGTTGGCCACTGGGGCCCAGCCATTGCCACCTGGAACCAGTTTCGCACCTTTTGTTTTGATTTTGAACTTGTCGTTTGAGGGGAGGAAGGAGCCCGCGCGCGGTACTGGGAAAGGGAGGCTAGGTGTTGCAAGGTGGGTTGTGAGAAGAGGCTGGCTGGCTTGGCCCCAGAGTGCCTTTTATTAATCCTTGTAGGAAGAGAAAGGAGTTGCACCTTCCTAAATATCCGTTTATAGGCAACCTCCTGCTTTTTGTTGCTGCTGCTGTTGTTTATTTTAAGCAAAGGTGTGTGTCGTGTTGGTCCAGTTGCTGGTTTGGTTCACACCTTAACAACGTTGCTGGTGAGGATCTCCCGGGTGAATCCGCAGCAGAGTTTCTTGAGGCAGCCCTCTTGAGCTGTCGGCGAATTTCTCCCTTTTCTTGGATGACCCCATACACGAGTCCTGGTAGATTCTAGTCACCGCTTTTGCAAGTCTGCCTTTTCACCCTGTCACAGAAGAAACGAAGATAAAAAACACACCGTCTAATCCAAAATGGTTGCTGTAAATCTGACATACTCATAAACGTCTCTAGGAAAGGTCTGAATTCCTAAACTAGTTAATTCCAAAAAAAAAAAAAAAAGTCTGGGGCTTAAAAAGCAAGTAGCTGCTTTACACAAAACTTTTCTATGTTTATGTCTTCTGACCAACACCTTAATTTTTGGAAGTGATTTTGTTAAACCAGATCCTTGTCTTTGAAGTAGTACCTGTGTATAGAAATTGTTGCAAAGCCTGGAGGAGAGAACCTTATGAAAATGTTAATGACAAGATTCCTACAGGGAGTAGATAGATAGTGTCTGTCCGTTTGTAGATTACAACAGCAAGACCAGAATTGTGAGTAGGTGGTAATTTTACTAATGTCCTGTAACACACAGTGCTTTTAGGTGGGATTTTAACCTAACTACCTTGCCCTCTACCAGTAGAATTGGTTTGTGTATATATTTTTTAATTTTTTTGAAATCACACACCCACTCTCTGGCTAGTGTAGAAAGATTAAAAAGCTGCTTCTGGTCTGTGGGTGGTAACCTTTTAATTTCTGAAGAGTTTTCAGTTGCTTACAGGATAGATTGCTGATCACCATAGGAAACATTTAGGTATTAAAAATTTCATTAGCACGTGATGGAGTCTGTTGTAATTATGAACATAGAGATTTGGCATAGTGTGGGTGTTGTGTACCATGTACATAGGAAATTAGATTTTTCAGAGTATTTGCATCTTAAGAAAAACAGAAGTGCAGTCAGCTGACAGAATGTTGTTACACCTTCCAGTAGTCGAGAGACTCTTATGAGCATGCACACAAAAAGACCTGTACAGTTTCATGAAGAAACCCAATGACCTGGACTAGTTGGTGACCACCATTTCTTTAAGCTGTTAATGCCTGTCATATATTCATAAAACCTATTATGGCTAGGGCTTGAGTTTAAATTCTTCACAATGACATTTATGAATCACTCATTTATTCATCAAATATTTATTGACTCCTTATTTTGTTCCAGGAGTTTTTTTCTAAATACTAGACTATGGTGGGGAACAAAATAGACAAGGTCCTTGTTGGGCTTTTTTTCTGTTTGTGTGAGAATGAGGATAACAAGCAAATAGACAAGATAATTTCAGGTAATGCTATAAATCCGCCATTAGCAAACGTTTTCCTGTTAAAGACCAGAAAGTGTTTTAGGCTTTATGGGCCATACAGTTTGATTGCAGCTACTCAGCTCTGTTGTTTTAGTGTAAAGTAGCCACAGGTAGTACATAAACAAGTGTTTCTATGTCCTATTTAAACTTGGTAGTGGAGCCTGGTTGCCTCATTCGGTTAAGCTTTCCACTAGTGATTTTGTTTTTCTTTTTAAAAATTTTTTAAATGTTTTATTTACTTCTGAGAGAGGGAGAGACAGAGACAGTGTGTGCAGGGGAGGGTCAGAGAGAGAGAGAAGGAGATACAGAATCTGAAACAGGCTCCAGGCTCTGAGCTGGCTGTCAGCACAGATCCCGACATGGGGCCCAAACCCACAAACTATGAGATCATGACCTGAGCCGATATCAGACGCTTAACCGACTGAGCCACCCAGGCACCTTGCTTTCCACTAAGTGATTTTGGCTCTGGTCATGATCTCATGGTCACTGGGACCGAGCCCTGAGTAGAATTCTGAGCTGACAGAGTGGAGCCTGCTTGGGATTCTTTCTCTCCCTCTTTTTTCTGCCCCTCCCTCACCCATGCACACACATTCTCTCTCTCTCTCTCTCAAAATAAATAAACTTAAAAAAAAAAAAAAACCTTTGTACATTGAAATTTGAATTTCATGTAATTTTCCCATGTCACAAAATATTATTTTTGATTTTTTTTTTTTTTTTGGCTGTAATTAAAACATAGGACAAACTGTATTTGGCCTGTAAGCTCTAGTCTGGCCCTTATAGAAAAAGCTTGCTGATTCCTGATATTAGCTATGAAGAAGATAAGATGTGACAAGTGGGTGACTGGTAGGGGTGGTGGGGAGACCTCACTAAGGAGAAGATATTTCAGTTGTGGCCTAAAAGATGGAAGAACTTTACTGGCAAATAAAACAGCAAGTACAGAGATCTGCAAGTGAAAATGAACTGCTCCTATGTTCCCTGGCATTGAACTTTACATACTGTCATTCTTGCCTTTGTGACTTTTTTCATTTTGTTTTTAACTAGGTTGCCCTATTCTGTCAGGTTTTAAAAGTCTACCCATAATAGAATCTAAGACTTGGAAGAGATCTTAACTTCCTACCCAATTGCTCTCTTTTAAAACGTTCTCAGTGATTTTTCAGCTTCTGTTTGACACCTTTGATAAATGTAACTTCATTACTTTGAGGTAGCCTATGCCATTTTTGATAGTTCTAATTGTTAGAATGTTCTTCATGTTGTAATAGGTTTCACCTTTTCTACCTTTTTTCCCTGATGCTGCCTTACAGTGACTGTGGAGTAAGCCTTCAGTGGGTTGCACCTCATTTCCAGGGGTCAATTCTAAAGCCAGGACTTGAAACAAAAATCAGATAAAATGGAAACTATATTTGAAAATCCCTTAAATTGCTTAAAAGTATCGTACACGTTTTTGTGTATATAGTGATATATAATTCTTATGTACTTTGCAAACTGAGAGCTTTTGTGTGTTACTGAAGGAGGGCACGAGAGGAAATTATGTAGATATCTAGGCCTTCACATAGTTTTGCTTTTTAAAACAGCTGTCAGGGGCACCTGGGTGGCTCAGTTGGTTGAGCGTCCCACTTCGGCTCAGGTCATGATCTCATGGTTCATGGGTTCGAGCCCCACGTCGGGCTCTGTGCTGACAGCTAGTTCAGAGCCTTGAGCCTGTTTCAGATTCTATATCTCCTTCTCTCTCTGACCCTCCCCTGCTCATGCCGTCTCTTTCTCAGAAATAAATAAAACATTAAAAAAACCAAACAGCTGTCAAATCCCTATCAGAGAGTGGTGGATGGTGGCAAATTTTAATGTGTTTCTGCTTCCTTGCAGAGTTTATTTTATTGTATTTTTACATTAAGCCTCTATTATATTAATGTTTATAAATGTGTTGTGAATATTAAATGAGATAATACATATGGAAGTACGTGGCACATGGTAAGTGGTCAATAAATGTTTGCAAGATTTAAAGTTCTTGCTTCACTGGGCTCACATGCACACTGTCCTTTGAAAAGTTGCAGAGAAGAACTTGGCCACCTGCTTCCTGTCTTTCCAAATTGGCATTTCCTGTTGTGGCTCTACCAAACAGCTGTCACTCTCTGTGTCCTTGAGTGTTGGTCACATTTTACCAGAGGTCAGCTAGTAAGTTCAATGGCTGTATGATATAACTCTCTTCTGTCACATGACTCAAAGTATTTGAACACCGCTGTTGTCTCCCATTCAGGTCTTCACTTCTCAGGGCTAAATTTCGTGTCTTTCATTTCTTTTAGTATTTTCTTATTTCTTTACTCTGGTGGTTCTTATGAGTACACCAAATTATTGTTTTTTAGTTTTACTTTGGTACCCTGAATTACATTTTAAGGTATAAACTCATCTTTTATCTCCATGATGAAGTCTGCCTTCATAATTCTAGACCTTCTCTATATTCCTAATATACTTTTAACCCCATTTCTCAATTTAATATTTTCTTAAAATTTATACTTGTTTCATGAACTTTTTTTTTTTGTATAATTATTGTCAGGTTGGTTTCCATACAACACCCACTGTCATGAGCATTTTTCTTGCCTCACAGTGAGACCATAAGCTGCTTCAAGGCCAAAACCTTGTTTCATGTATCTTTTGTGTCCTGATGCACTGAGTAAAATCTCAGGCATGCAGTAGATCACAAGTAGTTCAATTAAAAAACAAAAAAAAAACCAATTTGGGGAGCCTGGGTGGTTTAGTCAGTTACGCCTCTGGCTTCAGCTCAGGTCATGACCTTGCGGTTCGTGAGTTCAAGCCCTGCGTCAGGTTCTGTGCTGACAGCTCAGAGCCTGGAGCCTACTTAAGATTCTGTGTCTTCCTGTCTCCTGCCCCTCCCTTGCTTGCACTTTCTCTCTCTCTCAAAAAAACCCAAACCCCCTCCGCCCCAAAAATGACACACACCAAAACTATTAAAACAAGCTTTTTTAAAATAGAAGTGTTATATTTACTGCATTATCGTGAAAATAGTACAGAGAGTTCCTGTTTGTCCAGTTTCCCTTATTATTAACATTAGTGTGGTGTATTTGTCATAAGTAATAAACCAGAATTTTGTTACTATGTGTACTGGTGGGAAACAACTTTATGAACTAGAGCACAGTGTTTGTGGATAGTTCCTTTTGCCTTTAGTCTTAAGTTTTGCCTTTAGTCCACTCATTTCCAGCATTACTTGGTCAGCACCTTATTCCTCTACCTGCATTGTGAGGTTGTTTCATATTTATAATAGATTCAATTTTTTTTTTAGTATTTATTGTTGAGAGAGAGAGACACATAGTGTGAGCAGGGTAGGGGCAGAGAGGGAGACACAGAGTCTCTGCTGCAGGCTCTCAGTGCTGACAGCTCAGAGGCTGATGCGGAACTCGAACTTCCCAACCGCTAGATCATGACTTGAGCCAGAGTTAAATGCTTAAATGAATGAACCACCCAAGCACCGCTGTAATAGATTTAGATTGTTTTGTCACATTTTGCATTCATTTTATACTGGGATCCCTTTACCTCTTAAAGGATCATTTTAAAATTTGCACACGTTAAGGCTTATTCTCTGCCGTGACACAGAATGGGTTTTGACAAACTTTTGATCTCTTATATTCACCATTACAGTATCCTATAGAATAGTTTCAGTGCTCTAAAACATTTATCCCTCAGCTATTCAATATACCTGATACCAGTCCCTGGCAACCATTGATCTATTTATTGTCTCTACTTTTCCAGAATGCCAATATTTTGAACTTAAAGAGGTATTGTTGAATGAATTTTATGAACACAGCATCTTAAGTAGCGGAAGATACAAATACTAGACAACTAACACTCAAACATTTTTCTATTCAGGTAGAAACCATCTAACACAGAATTCGTCATTTAACCATTTAAAATGTACAATTCAGAGGCTTTTAAGTTCATTCACAATGTTGTACAACCACTACTACTAATTCCAGAACAGTTTCATTAACCCAAAAAGAAACCTTCTATTCATTAAGCAGTTCCTCTTCCCATCCTCTGGCAGTCACTAAACTGATTTTTGTCCCTACAGGTTTGCCCATTTTGTACATTTCATTTAAGAGGAATTATATAATGTATGGTCTTTTGTTTCTGGCTTCTCTTATTTAACAATATTTTAAAAAATATGTTGTATATTTCAGTATTTAATTCCTTTTTTTTGTGGATGAATAATCCATTTTATGGACATACCATATTTTGTTCGTTTATCAGTTGATGGACATTTGAGTTGTTTTCACTTTTTGGCTGTTCTGAATAATGCTCCTCTGAACATTAATGTGTAAGTTTCTGTTTGAGCATGTTTTAACTAGTGCATTTCTTTTGATAAATTTTATTTTCATATTAAAGGGAAAGTTATCCAATGGCTTATTTGGTGTATAGTGCTTAAAGTGCTACTCTCTCTTGGCATGGTATTCATCAGTGAATAATGAAATCACATAATTTTACTGTTGTCTTTACAGAATAAAGAATTGTGGTCCCACTGGGGCAACAGTAGGTAGTCTTCCCTAGAATTCTGTTAGAGGAACATCCTGATTTATGTTGTGTACCATTTAGTTATCTTGCTGGGTAGCAAGTAGTCTCTCGTTGTGAAGCTGGATTATAAGATCTGCTTGTGGTCTAAAGGAATCTCTTGGATGTATGAATTGTTTTTAACATTATGTATTCAGAGGGATAGTAGGCAGGCTTCCCATTCTGTAATCTATTTGGCATCAGTGGTATTACGGAGGGAGGTTTTATTTTTATTAACCACATTTCCTCTGAGGTTTGGACTATAATAGAATGGCATTAAATATTAGTGTTTTTCCTATTTTAGCACCAACCCTGAAGCTTTGTTTTGCAGTTACTGCTTCAACACCTTTGCTTTGATAAAATCATTTTCCTCAGGAAGACTTGGCAGAAGTGTTCTTTTACCAGTTTAGGGTAGCCTGACCAATTCATTGAAATCTCATGTTGTTTTTCATACTTCCTGAAGGCCAGCAACATTGGCTTTATAAGCTTCTAAGTGACTTTGAGTTTCTGTGAAGACAATGGAATATAGATAAATTATATATTAACCATTATCATACTTTATCCCAAGAGCGTCTTTATAGGCAAGCCCTTCAAAAGTTTGTGTAATAGAACACTGGGCTGGAACCAAGAATATTTTAATTTCACTTGTCTAAAAACTCACTAATACTGGACAAATAACTTGTGCCTTGGGACAATTTGTTGTAGAAAAGATAATATTGACTTTCTCTACAGGGATGTTGTGTTAGGAAATTAGTTCTATTAATCAAAGTACTTTATTTATAAGTACTGTACATTCTGTTTACTATTTCCAGTGCTCTTTATTTTCCTGTGCATTCTGTTTACTATTTCCAGTGCTCTTTATTTTCCTGTGGAGTTCCAGATTTCTAGTGGTACATTTCCCTCTGAATGATGGACTTCTTTAGAATTTCTTGTAGTGCAGCTTTGCTGGTGATGAATTTTTTCAGCTTTTGTATGTGTGAAGAAGTCTTTAATCTGCCTTGATTTATAGATGCTGTTTTCACTAGATATAGAATTCTGGGTTGACAGTATTTTTCTTTAACTTTTTAAAAGATGTCTCACTATTGTTTGTCCAGCATTGTTTCCAGTGAGAAGTCAGCTATCATTCTTCATGCCTCTGTGCATAATATGGGGTTGTTTTCTTTGGGCTACCTTTTATTTTTCTTTCAATTTTTAAAAATTTTGGTATAATGCACATAACCTAAAAATTATCATGTTAGCTATTTTTAAGGGTACTGTTCAGTGGTATTAAGTACATTCATATTATTTGTGCAACCATCCACGCAGTCTTTTTCCTGAAGTCTTCATGTTGCAGAACTGTAACTGTACCTATTAAAAAATGACTCTCCATTCTGCGGGCCCCTGGTAACCACCATTCTACTTTCTGTCTGTGATTTTGACTGCTTTGGGTACTTCATATAAGTGGAATCATACAGTATCTTTTTGTGACTGGGTTAGTTCACTTAGCATAATGTTAAGAGGGTTTATCTGTGTCGTAGTATGTGTTAGAATTTTTTTCCTTTTTAAGGCTGAATATTCCATTGTATGAATAGATCACATTTCGCTATCCATTTTTCTGTCAGTAGAAACTTGGGTTGTTTCCACATTAGCTATTATGAATAGAGCTGCTGTGAACCTAAGTGTACATATATCTCAGATCTTGATTTTAGTTCTTTTGGGTATGTACCCAGAAGTGGAATTACTGGATCATATGTTTAAATTTTGAGGACCTGCCATCACAGTGGATGTATTGTTTTACATTCCCACCAACAGTGCATCAGGTGTCCCAATTTTTCCACATTCTTGCTAACATTTTAAAAAATTAATTAACTAATTAATGCCCAGCATGGAGCCCAACACAGGTCCTGACCTCAGGACCCAGATCAAGACCTAAGCTGAGATCAAGGGTTGCTTAACCAACTGAGCTACCCAAGTGTCCCAAGGTTGTGTGTGTGTGTGTGTGTGTGTGTGTGTGTGTGTGTTTTATAGTAGCCATCCTAATGAGCATGAAGTGGTATCTCATTGTCGTTTTGATTTGCATTTCCTTAATAATAAGTTATGTTGAACATCTTCATGTGGTAATTGGCCATTCATATATCTTCTTTGGACAAATGTCTATTCAGGTCCTTTGTTTTTGAATTGGGTTGTTCGTGTGTGTGTGTGTGTGTGTGGTTGTTGAGTTGCAGGCATTCTTTCAATATTCTGGATATTGATTACTTGTGAAATAGATGATTTGCAGATATTTTTCTCCATTCTGTATTCCTCTGGCTGCTTTTAAGGTTTTTTTTCCTCCTTATCTCTGGTTTTAAGGAAATTGATTTGGCAGAGTCTTACTTTCCTTCATGTTTCTTGAGCGTGGTATTTGTTGTGATTTTGGATATGTAGGTTTGTAATTTTTGTCAAATTTAGAAAATTTTTAGGTATTATTTTTTCAAATCATCCCCCCCACCAATATTCCAATGTATGTGTACACATACATTCTTATTAGACTCCTTGAGTTTATCTCACTGGTCTTTGTCCTTTTTTTCCAGTTTTCTAGTATTCTGGATTTCATTTTGGATAACTTCTATTATTATGTCTTTCCATTCACAAATTTTTCTTCTGCATTGGGTTATCTGCCGTTATTCCAATTCAATGTATTTCATTTTAGCCTACTGTAATGTAATTTGTAGTTTGATAGAAATGCATCATGTGGCAGGTATCAAATACTGTCTTAATTTGCTGCCAAAATAAAAGATTCCTAATTCTGTAAGCTGTCTAAAGGGTACATAAAGCCAAGCTATGTGTTAAATTAACTTTGTCTCTTGGTTTCCACATTAACTTTGTTTTTCTGCCAGACCTACCTATGTATTTGTTGCATCTTACTTTATATTTCCTTCTGACATAGACATCTCTATAATATTTGTTTTATAAGGCACCTGAGGGCCTGGTCTGTTTGCCAAACTGCCTAATATTTTTCTGTGTTGGTTTGGTTATATGATATGACCATCATCTTGCTATAAAAAACATGAAATAGATTTTTATATCTTGTTTTACTATACTGCTTATTTAATATTAATCAGAGAGCTGGATTACCTGCTGAAATGTACCTTTGATGGCAGCTGTCATTGATAATCCCAGTGCCACCTGGGCTAGGCCTCTTGTATTACCAACATGTGATCTTTTAATGTTATTAATACCAATTTAAAAACGTTTTCATACTGACAGCTGGTAATTGTTTGCCAGCGATATTCTCCTTCTCTTGCTCCTCTGTCCCAGCAGGCATTGTTCTCTTGAGGATATACGCACAGTTAGCATCCTCTTCAGATGCTGACACTTGGTGAACAGCTACTCTTTGGATCACAAGATATAGAAGACACCATCTCCATCCTCCTATGTTGGATCTCTTTATATGGATCTTGTTTCTGTGTCTTTTTTTAAAAATAATTCTTTGGGAAACACTTTTCGTCCTCATCTATGCAAAGAAAGGAAAGCTATTGTGCTGGGAGGAGGTATGTCTTTTTCCTTCTGTTGCAAAATTGTATCACTTAGGCACTCAGCAGTAGCCAATAATGACTTGACATGGACTCTTTCCTCTGTAGAACTTTGTTCTCATTCACTCACTAGTTGCATCTTCCTTTCTCCCATTCTCTCTCTCTCTTTTTAAGCAATTGTCATAACTTAATAAGAATTTCCTTTATGTGTGATATAGCAGCTCATTTCTTACATTCTTCCTGAATGTCATTGGACTCTGAGTTAGACTTATAAGCAATAGGAATCCATTTGAATTCTTATTCTTCAAGTTGAGATTGTGACTCTAATGAACTGAGTTCTCATTCTGCATAGACACTGGGAAAACTTAGTGTCTTCAGCATAATATATGACTATATGATTTTGTAGTCTGCTTCAATATCCTTTGCAAGGGGAGGTGTGATATCAGAAAATTGAGAGACTTCAGTCTCAATTTTGACATTGTTACTGTCATGCTTTGAGTAAGAGTATATTTGTTTTCTCATCTCCAGAGCTTATCATTACTTGCTTTACACAAGCCTTGTGGGATTAAAGTTATTTTTTAAAATTTATTTTGAGAGAGAGCACGCGAGTGGGATAGGGGCAGAGAGAGAATACCAAGCAGCTCTCCACCGACAGCACAGAGCCTGATGTGGGACTTGAATTCATGTATCATGAGATCATAACCTGAGCTGAAGTTGGATGCTTAACCTAGTGACCCACCTAGGCGCCCTGGTGCTAAGTGGATTTTAAAAAGTGGATATGTTGAATGTGATGCTGAGAAAATGTCAGTTTGTATGGTAAGAAACCATTTTACAAAATCTATTGGATAGTGTTTTGAAGACAAACCTCATTTATTTTATTTTATGCATTTAAAAAATTTATTGAGGGCTTACTGGATCCCGGGTACTGGGGAAGAAAACAAAAACGTCTGCTTTCACAGAGCTTATTTTGTGTTTTATGTGGGGAGATAGAATAAACAAGGTAAATAAGTAGAAAATGCAGTATTTTAACTTCTAATGACAAGTTCTAATGACAAAAGTACAAATAGGGCATATTGAGGGGAGGGATTGAGTGGTCACACATGGCTCACAGAGAAGGGAACATTTGAGCAAAGCCTTGAAAGATGGGAAAGAGCAAGCCATGCAGATAAATGAGAGAAGAGCATTCTAGGCATAGCAGATGACCAGTGCAGAGATCCTGAGACAGAAGCTTGCCTGGGAAATGGCAAAAATTGGGGAGGGTAGGGGCTTATCTTATGGTGCCTTAGAGAAGTGTTTTTCAGACTTTAATGGCATATATGCTTTATGTAGGTTCTTATTAAAATTCAGATTCTAGTTTTGTAGGTTTGAGGTAGGGTTCATTTCATTTCTTGTTTAAATTTTTTTATTTTTAGGTTTGTTTATTTATGAGAGATAGAGAAAGCATGGGGGAGGGGCAGAGAGACAGGGAGACACAGAACCTGAAGCAGACTCCAGGCTCTAATCTATCAGCACAGAGCCTGATGTGGGGTTCAAACTCCAGAACCATGAGATCATGACCTGAGCAAAAGTTGGACGCTTAACTGACTGAGCCACCCAGGTGCCCCAATGTTTGTTTATTTTTGAGAGGAAGAGGGAGGGAGAGAGAGACAGAGCAAGTGGGGGAGGGGCAGAGAGAGATGGAGACAGAATATACAGCAGGCTCCAGGCTCTGAGCTGTCAGCACAGAGCCCCATGTGGGCTCGAACTCACAAGCTGTGAGATCATGACCTGAGCCGAGGTCGGACACTTAACTGACTGAGCCACCCAGGTACCCCATGTGGGTATCATTTCTAACAAGCTCCCACTTACTGCTGGTGCTTTTGGTGTTTTTTTGGTAGGCCTTTAGCTTTTGTGCTAAGTGAAATTGGAAATCTTTGAGGGTTTTGGGTAGTGGTTTGACATGATTCAGTTTCTATTTTAACATCATGCCTCTGGCTGCTCTATTGGTAATAGGCTGGTGGTGAATGATTGGGCAAGGGTAAAGGAAGGAACACCAGTTAGGAGGCTACTGCTATCATCCAAGTAAGAGAAGATGCCAGTTTGCATTGTTGGGGTGGCAGTGAATGTGATGACACATGGTCTGATTTTCAAGTAAGAGTCAACTAGTTTTACTGATAGATTGGATGTGTGCTCTGAAAGAAAGGAAGGAGTTAACAGTTCCAAGGTTTTTGCTCTAAGTTCCTTCAGGACACCATTTATTCAGAATGGGAAGACTGAAGGAGTAACACATTTAGAAGGAAAGAACAGGAGCTCAGTTTTGGATATATATTATAGATGCCTACTAGACTTGGTAGAGATGTTGAGTAGGTAGCTGATTTATGATCTGGAATTCAAGAGAGAGGATCGCTAGAGGTACCATGGCGGGGGGGTTACTGTCTAAAAGATTGTATTTAAGCCAGTGGGCTGGGGAGTCACCAAGGGAGTGAGTAGAGATGAAGAAGAGGCTGAAGAACTTAATTAACTCCAGAGTGGACCACAGTTTAGAGGTCTTTAGAGGCCAGGAAGGTGAGGAGGAACAGTCAAAGGAGACTTAGCACTAGCCAGAGAAATAGGAGGAAGGCCAGGTGAGAGGGTATCCGAAAGCCAAATGAGCAAAGTGCTTCAAGGAGTAGGGAGTTATTAACTGTGTTAAATACTAAACAATAAAGATGAGGGCTGAGAAATAACAATTTGATTTAGCAGTGTGGAAGTTATTGGTAACCTTGGTAAGAATAGTTTCAATGAGGCAGTGAGAGGGGAGATGGGCGCAAAAATCTGATTGCAGATGTTGCCTTTCCAATAGCAAAACAGTCCTAAACCCTGATGAGGTTTTATTTAGGTAAAAATCTGCAACTCTAGATAAATGTCTGGAATAGGAGAAGATATAAGATGTTTAAGTATAGTTAGCAACTGGCTTTATTAATTGCTCATTCAAAGTAATATTGGAAAATGTACTTTGAAATCTTTAGGGTATCCTAAACAACTTAGTTCCTGAGTTTTTGTTTCATGCCTTCAAAGTTTTAAAATCATTCTAGGTAGTTATGATAGAAAAGAAGAAATGTGAGGATTGATTAGGAAACAGTTGGTTTTTAACTGCTCTTCTTTCCTAGGTTACAGACCTGAAATACACCTTAAATACCAAATGGACTATCGAAGGGACTGTGAGAACCTCTTCACACTCTTATCTATTCCTTAGTAGAAGTGTTCAATCTTTGTAGCATCCTCAACCTGATGAGCTTGTGCAAATAACCAAAGTAGACAAGTTATGCTTAGATATAACTAACTCAGTCTTGGCATTTATGGAAGACCTCTTTTTCTACATTTGTTTATTTAAAAAGATTTGTCAGATATTTTCGTATATGTTTGGTTCTGTTGTAGCTGCTTAAGATGCAGTGCATTAAAGTTACTGCCTGAGTGGAGCTTATGTTCTAGTTGGAATGAAGTAGCAGATTGGGGCCAAAACTTGTTAGTTATCTCAGACTAGTACTGATTGGTTAATGGTGTACGTGCACATGGGAATCACAAAGAAATAAAATGATGGTAAATACATAACATGGAACACTATGCCTCTGTTAAACAATGACACAAATTACTGTATTTCTGCTAGAATTTAAGTTCCATTAGTTTCCATGGATAGATATAAAGTGTATCACTTAGGATATATTCAACTGCAAATAACAGTAACAGTATCTAAAAGTAACTAACCAGTAAAGACTCTTAAGTTGTCTCATATAAATAGAAACAAGGAAATAGGTGGTTCAGGGCTAGTGTGGTTGCTTGGTAATATTTATTAAACCCAGGTTTTCCCCTTTCGTAACTCTATTATTCTTAGTATATTGGTTTTTCAGTTTCTCTGTTGTAGCCTCATGGTTGTAGGATGGCTGCCTTAACTCCAAGTAACACAACCAACTGCATTCAAAGACAGGTAATAGAGGGCAAAATATTTTTTTTTTTTAATTTTTTTAATGTTTTATTTATTTCTAGGAGAGAGAGAGAGAGAGAGACAGTGTGAGCAGGGGAGGGTCAGAGAGAGAGGGAGTCACAGACTGAAACAGGCTCCAGGCTTTGAGCTGGCAGTCAGCACAGAAGCACAGAGCCCGACACGGGGCTCGAACCCGCGAACTGCGAGATCATGACCTGAGCGAAAGTCGTACGCTTAACTGACTAAGCCACCCAGGTGCCCCGAGGGCAAAATATTTTCTTAATGTTTATTTATTTTGAGAGCGAGAGAATGTGAGCCAGTGAGTGGGGGAGGGACACAGAAAGAGTGAGATGGGGGAGGGGCAGAGAGAGAGGGAGAGAGAATCCCAAGCAGGCTCTGTGTTGTCAGTGCAGAATCTGATGCAGGGCTCAGTCTCACAAATTGTGAGATCATGACCTCAGCTTAGATCAAGAGTCACACACTCAACTGATGGAGCCACGTAGGTGCCCCCAAAATATTTTTCTGTGGGAAGGCTCAGTCATTTTAAATGGGGAGAAAATAATTCTCAGAAGTCTTAAACAATGCTTCATGAACATTAAGAGCATGGGTAAGACTGATCTAGGGAATATCTTAAAATATAAATTCCTGGAATTCACTGACAGAGATTCTGATCCATAGGTTTAAAGTGGGGTCTGATAATGTTTATTACTGACATGCTCCCCTGTGATGCAGATGCTGTGGATTTGAGTAGCAGCGCCATATGCAGTGTCTCCTTACATTTCAGTGAAGGTCATATTGCGTGTTGTCCTTGACCCCTAGAGTGGCTGAGAAAGTGGTTATCTGGTAAAGAGAATAGGATGTTCTATTGGGTTGGGTATATTACCACCCTGAACAGATATGAGTTCTGAAAGAAGGGAGAAATGGCTGTAGGGTTGACAACTAAATGTCTAGCACTTTTGCTATTACAAATGTTGCAGTGAATATCCATGCTCCAGAGAAAAGGTAGGTATAATTAAGATTTTTATAGATAATTCCAAATTGTGCTCTAAAGAGTTGGAATCAATTTATATTCCCATCAGCAATCTGTGGGGTACTTTTTTCCACTTCTTAGAAATCAGATATGTATCAAACACTTTGATTTTTGTCACTCTAATAAGAAAAAATGTTATCACATTATAAATTTAATTTACATTGCTCTACACCTCACACCTGTCAGAATGACTAAAATCAAAAACACAAGAAACAACAGGTATTGGCAAGGATGTAGAGGAAAAGGAATCCTTATGCACTGTTGGTTGGAATGCAGAATGGTACAGCCACTGTGGAAAACAGTATGGAGGTTCAGCAAAAAGCTAAAAATAGAGGGGTGCATGGCTGGCTCTGTTGGTAGAGGATGAAACTCTTGATGGTGAGTTTGAGCCATGCATTGAGTATAGAGATTACTTATAAAAAAAAAGTTAGAAGTAGAAACTACCTTATGATCCAGTAATCACACTACTGGGTTTTTACCCAAAAAATACAAAAACATTTATTCAAAGGAATACTTGTATCCCTATGTTTATAGCAGTATTATTTACAATAGTTAAATTATGGAAGCAACCCACGTGTCCATCAATAGATGAATGGATAAAGAATGGTATATATGTACAATGGAATATTATTCAGCCATAAAGAATGAAATCTTGCCATTTGCAACAACATGGATAGAGCTAGAGAGTATTATGCTAAGTGAAGTAAGTCAGAGAAAGACAAATACCATGTGATTTCACTCATGTGAAATTTAAGAAACAAAACAGAGCAAAGAAACAAAAAAAGAGACAAACCAAGAAATAAACTCTTAACTGTCAAGAACAAATTGATGGTTACCAGAGGGAGGTGAGTGAGGGGATGAGTGAAACAGATAATGGGAATTAAGGAGGGCACTTGGGATGAGCACTGGGTGATGCATGGAAATGTTGAATCATTTTATTGTACACTTGAAACTAATAAAGTGTACTAATAAAGTATATGTTAACTGGAATTAAATTTAAAATTAAATAGTTTAATCACACAATTTACCTTGCTGTTTATGAGCGAAGTTGAATATCTTTTTATCTATATAAAAACAATTTATTTTTCTGTGATCCGGTTGTTCATGTTAGACTATGGTTCTTTTTTCATTGATTAGTTGATTGCTTTTTTTCCCCTTATGACTCTGTAGGAAATGTAGTGAAATATGTAATGAAATCAGTGTATTACTATATGTGTTGCAAATGTCTTTTCCCAGTTTGTTAGTCTTTTAAACCTGGTATGCTTATTTGTTATAAAGCACAGTGTGGGGGTGCCTGTGTGGCTCAGTCTGTTAAAAGTCTGACTCTTGGTTTTGGCTCAGGTCATAAACTCATGTTTTGTGAGTCATGAGATTGAGCCCCAGATTCTCTCCTTGTGCTCACTTGGTCTCTCTTAAAACAAAACAAAAAACACAGTGTTGGTTATACAACCTTGTAAGTTCTTCTTTTGCCAAGCATTATAGATCTAGATCTTAAATAATGATATAATAAGCATGCTTACCAAAAATTTTGTAAATGATGCTAAAACTGGGAGTGTTACCTAATGTATTGCATCAAAGAAAATCAAGGCAATCTAAGCAGGATGAGGAATGAAAGTGACAAGATAGGTGTGATAGAAATGTAAAGTCTTACTCTTTTTTTAAAAAATTTATTTCTGAGAGAGAGAGAATGAGGGAGGGAGGGAGGGAGCGAGGGAGTAGGGGAGGGTCAGAGAGAGAGGGAGACACAGAATCCAAAGCAGGCTTCAGGCTCTGAGCTATCTGCCAGTACAGAGCCCGACACGGGGCTCAAAGCCACGAACCACGAGATCATGACCTGAGCTGAAGTCGGACGCTTAACTGACTGAGCCACCCAGGCGCCCCAAGTCTTACTGCTTAACAGAAATGATCTGGCCTAAAATGTACTTTTCATTTGAAAGCCACCATCCTCTAAGGTAGTTAATTGTATGATGTGGCCGTGAAAAGAGACTAATATTGATGAACATTTATAGATGTACAGTGCTAAATTAAGAAAAGTAATAGTCCCTTTGTTCTTGTATTGTCTGATTATATGTATTGTGTCCACTTATGGTTTTTACACTTCAGTGAGACAGTGAGAATCTAAATTGTCCATATGAATGTGACCAAGAATACTGAGCGTTCTAGATACTGTATCTAATGAAGAGCAGTTGAAGAATCAGGAGCTGTTTCGCTACAGAGGATAATTACTTGGAAATTTAACTATCTAAATATATTTAAAGAGTTGTTTTAAGCAAAAGGGAGCTGACTCATCATCTCTCTTGCTCCAGAGGTCAGACAATGGGTAGAAGGTAATTTCTAGGTGAATTTCATCCCACTGTGGAAAAGACCTTTTGCACAGTAAGATATGTCCCACAGTGGAATAGACAAAGTTATGAGGTCTCTGTCATTAGAGATATTCAAGTATACCCTGGATGATTGGTTTTGGAGATATAGGTGTTGAACTACATGATCTCTTTCTTGTCCTTCCCAGCTCTTAAGATTTTCTAATCCCAAGTAGACTCTTTCCTTTGTTCTCATATTGGTAATAGTGAGAAGGTAATGAAAAGTCTCTTTGACTTTAGTTCCTTGATAATTGGGGAAGAAAAAAATAAAATATTTTCCAACCATCAAGAGAATACAATGCCAGAATAGGCAGTTCTTAAAAAGTATATTAAGTTCCTCAGCTCCTGAGGGCAGCTTTGTTGTGTGGATGTTCAAGAAAGTGGCTGGTAGAGAACTTGCTTGAAAACTGATAAAGCTGGGGTAAGGTTTGGCTCCACAGAGAAGCACAGCATTATTTTACTCTTTGGCTTTTCTTTACAAGGATGCCTAGGATGCTGCTCCATGTGAACACCAACAAGTAGGGGGCCTGTGCTGTTACTCAAAAACCTTAAGCCTGGCACACAGCTTTAAGACTGGTCTTTCAAAAGCATAATTTGGGACATGTTCATAAGGATTGTTAGAGAGTTTATAATTCTACACTACATTATAGAAAGTAAGGCTCGTCATAGAAGAAGGAAGAGATTTGTGTTTTATAACTAGATTCAGTTTTCTGCTACTTGCTGTGTGCAGTGGGAAATTTAATGGTGAGATTCAATTTTCTCATCTGTTATCAGGGGCAGTATCTATCTTTCAGAGTTGCATACATTGGAATAATTTGCCCTAAGTTTGATGCCTGGCACAAAGAAGGAAAAAAATTATTATTTTTTAAAGTAATCTCTACATCTACCATGGGGCTTGAAATCATGACCCTAAGCTCAAGAGTTGCATGCTCCACCCACCGAGCCAACCAGGCGCCCCAGATGGCATAAAATTATTACTAATCATATTAGTAGCAACTGTTCTGACAATATTGCTTAAATTTTGGGATCTTTTATATATACATGTGCAGCAAAGTAAGCTTGGAGATTGTATCAACAAATCCACTTATCTTTAAACTTTATAAAATATACAGTGGTATTAACTACTTGTGTGTAGTGTAGGTTTTTCCATACAACCATCAATAGTCCAATTCTGTGCTACCAGTCCCACAATTGAATTCAGTTCTAACACTGTCTACCTGGAGTTAGTGTCAGATCATTTAGGTTAAAGGGCTCAGTTCCTAAGACTGTCCCCACTGTAGACACCAGTTGCAAGTCCAAGGCTACCTGTCCTTCTTTCCAACTTTGCAAAAAATTCTGGGGTTTCCATGACCCCTCCTTAGATTCAGTAATTTGCTGGGATGACTCACAGAACTCAGGTAAAGCACTTTACCTATGCTTGTAGGCTTATTATAAAAAAAGGCAACTCAGAAACAGTGGAAAGAATGCATAGGGCAAGGTATGGGGAGCTTCCCTGCCATCTCTGGGCACACCAGCCTCCCGGTACCTCCATGTGTTCACTCATCCAGAAGCTCTCTAAACCCTGTTGTTTAGGGGTTTTTAAGAAGGTTCTGTTACCTAAGAATGATTGGTTAAATCATTGGCCTTGGTGGTTTACTTATTCTCCAGCCTCTCCCTTTCCTTATATTTAGGGTGGGGCCTGACCATTTCAAACCTCTAATCATGTGGATTGGTCCTTCTGACAACCACTTCCCTTCTTGAGCTATGTAAAGGTCCACCAAGAGTCCCCTTGTTAGCATAAATTGCTTTGTGGTTAGAAGAGACTTGTTATGAATAACAAAAGGTACTCCTATCACGCTTAAAATTCCTAGGGTTTTAGGAGTTCTGTGCCAGGAGTTAGAGACAAAATCCAATGTAATGTAAATAATATTTGTTTTGAGATCCGTAGATGAAAGGTGCCATTGAAACCCCTAAATGTCATATTCCTGAGGGGTCTTTATCAAATTCCAGCATTGTTTCTTTTTCTGCCTAGAATTTTGTCCTCAGATGTCTCTGATCCTGTGACAGTTAATGCTTTAGTGCGATGTGACAAAAACAGATTATTTTCCAACAGGAATAAAGCTTATTTTTCTTAAACTATTAGGTCATGAAATTTGGATAGAGATGTCTTTTGATGCTCTTATTCTTTTTGATGGCAAAAAACAGCCAGGACAGGAGGAGTAAGTTGTTTGAAATTCTAAATTATTTTCTAGTTTAAGGCTTTTTTTTTCTCTTATTTTAAACATTTTTTAGAGATGTGGACACTGTCTTCTCCTAATACAGAAATTTCCTTAGAATGTAAGCTTTAATTAATATTTTAAATATTTTTGAACATCACTAGGAAGTGTCTTGGCAAATGCGAGTAGGCACTGATCTAATACAGTGCTTCTCAGAATGCTTTATGCGTATCAGGCACTCAGTAAATATCTTTTCTAGAAGTTAGAAGCCTTGGCTCTAACCTTTGCTTTCAGCTACCTGTATGGCCCAACTAGAATCTCATTCCTCATCTTTTTTTTTTTTTAATTTTTTTAAGTGTTTTATTTATTTCTGAGAGACAGAGAGACAGCATGAAGAGGGGAGGGTCAGAGAGAGAGGGAGATACAGAATCTGAAATAGGCTCCAGGCTCTGAGCTAGCTGTGGGCTCGAACCCACGAACCATGAGATCATGACCTGAGCCAAACTCGGACGCTTAACTGACTGAGCCACCCAGGCGCCCCTCATTCCTCATCTTTTAAGTTGTTAGAATCAGGGATGCCTAGGTGGCTCAGTTGTTTAGGCCTCCAACTTTGGCTCAGGTCATGATCTCATGGTTTGTGAGTTGGAGCCCCAAGTTGGGCCCTGTGCCTACACCTCAGAACCTGGAGTCTTGTTTTAGATTCTGTGTCTTCCTCTCTTTCTCTGTCCCCCCCCCCCCCAACTTGTGTGTGCATGTGCATACATTCTCTCTCTCTCTCTTTCTCTCTCAAAAATAAACTTTAAAAAATTGTTAGAATCCCTTCTAGGGCTGATTAAATGACTCAGTTCATTCCTAGCCCTATTTTTATTATTTTTTTTAAATGTTTATTTTTGAGAGAGAGAGAGAAAAAGAGGAGGGGTAGAGAGGGGGGTGGACAGAAAATGCGAAGCAGGCTCTGTGTTGACAGCAGAGAACTTAGTGGGGGGCTTGAACTGATGAACCTCAAGATTATGACATTAGCTGAAGCCTGACGCTTAACCAACACCCCCTCTGCCCCTTCACCCCCACCGCCTTACCTTTAAAAATCTCTGTCAATATGGCCTTTTAGTCAATTTCTTAAAAACAAGCAAACACCGAGTCACCAGATATGCTGTATTGGGAAGTGTTGTGAAATAATCCACCCTTTGTGGCTTCAGTTACTTGCTTGACCGTATGTTCTTTCCTTATTCTGCGAGAGTTAGCTTAGGTTTTCTACTTATAGTAGGATGGGACTAGTTATTTATTAACTAGTAGCTTTCTTAACACCTACCCAAAGAGAATGGAGTGGAGCTTCATAGAATGATTATTATTCCAGTCATATGTATACCTAAATAGTGCCATATGCAGTATCATTTGAGTTCAGAGGAATATTTAAGCTGTTTTTTTAAAAAATTGTTTTCTTAAGATAGTTTAGAAAATCTGGCCAGTTGACCAGCCTTTAAAAAAATTTTTCCCCATGTTAAGCATAGTCCCTGTGCTAGGATGGTATGCAAATTTCATGATGTGTTTTATATTTTTAGGGACTTCAAGGGTCAGCTCAGACCTTTGTCTGCCCTCCCCACCTTCCTGAATAAAATAATTTAGAAAGAAAAAAAATTTTCCCCAAATATGTTTTGTTCTGACAAAGAATGTAAATGTACTGAAGAAGTACACAGTATTATTATTGTGAAATTTCTAATCTGATTCTAGAGTTTGGTTTCCTTACTAGAAAATTTGGATTATTCTTTCACGTATCCTGAAATAACAATTTCCTTTTTATTTTTCATTTGCAAAAATAACTTTCTTTTACAGTGTTAAAACACAGCTAAGCCTTTCTTTCTTGTGGTCCTAAAATGGGATGATAGACTTGGCTATTTAAAAAGTAAAATAGGGGAATCTGGGTGGCTCAGTTGGTTAAGCATCCGACTTTGGCTCAGGTCATGATCTCATGGTTCATGGGTTCAAGCCCCACATTGGGCTCTGTGCTGCCAGCTCAGAGCCTGGAGCCTGCTTCAGGTTCTGTGCCTCCCTCTCTCTATGCCCTTCCCCAACTCATGCTCTGTCTCTCTCTCTCTCTCAAAAATAAATAAACATTAAAAAATATTTAAAAACTAAAATAAATTTGGGGCACCTGGGTAGTTCAGTCAGACTCTTGATTTTGGCTCAGGTCATGATCTTGAGGTTCGTGAGTTTGAGCCCTGAGTTGGGCTCCATAGAGCCTACTTTGGGGTTCTTTCTCTCTCCCTCTCTGTTTGTCCCTCCCTTGTTCTCTTTCTCACAAAATTAAATACATAAACTTAAAATAAATTTAGATTTAAGATAGTCTAATGTCTGTTAATAAAATGAAAAAAACAATATATTTTATTTCTGGTATATGCAATGTGGAGGCACAGGCGGATTAGGATGCCAAAAATTTAAGATACAAATTCCAGGAAGATACAGGCTTCCATTGTGTTAGTAATGATTCATTGAATGCCAGCTGTATGCTCACTATTGATAGGGCATCTCTTTTCAAGAAGCTTACTTTCTTTTTAAATAAAAAAAGTTTTTTAAATGTTTATTTTTTGAGAGAGAGAGAGAGAGAGAGCGCGTGAGCAAGGGCGAGGCAGAGAGAGGGAGACAGAATCTGAAGCAGGCTGCAGGCTCTGAGCTCTCAGCACAGAGCCTGATGTGGGGGTTGAACCCATGGACTTCGAGATCATGACCTGAACGGAAGTTGAATGCCTAACCAACTAGCCATCCAGGCATCCCAAGAAGCTTACTTTCCATTGTAGATAGAGGAAAAACATAGCTAACTTTTGAAGACCACTCTATTTGTATTAGGGAAATTCAAAGAAGGGAGAGGATAGGTGAGTGCTGAAGTGGTTAGGAGGATATGACCTATGTTCTCTATTTGGATAAATGTTGGAAAAAAGGGATAGCCCTGCAGGCATGAAAAATAACGTGTAAAAGAATGGGGACAAATTAGGTTTATGTTGTGTGTGTCTGCATTTATGAGACTAACCTAACCCATTTGTTGACCTTTTGAACTTAGTTTTGAGTATGGTCGTTTTGAGATAGGGACGGTGGGTTTCTAGAGGTAGAGCTGAAACAAAGGAAATGGGGAAGTCCCTATTTCATAGGTAGAATGAACTGGAGGGGGAAGAGATTTGCATAGGTGAGGATTGTTCAAAGTATCATGTTGTAATCCTGGAAATAAGATAAAAATAGTATTCAAAAATAACTAAGTATTTCAGGTTTCAAACCAAAACTTTAAAAAGTCAGTGACAAACATTACTTTATAATAGTTTGTCAGTGGATAATATTGAATAAAACCAGTATATGAATTTTATATGTTTGTCATGAATAATGCCAAGCATATTGAATTTCTGATCTTCCCTGGATTTGTGAGCCCAGAATTTTTTTGTGGCAAATAGTAATAATATAAGATACAGCTGTGGGCCTTTGTGTCCTATTGGGAAGCAAATGAGAGATGAAGACTCTTAACGCCTAATGTGTATTTATTTCATAATCTAAGTTTAAAAATTAGTGGGGTAGGAGCACCTGGATGGCTCCATCGGTTAAGGATCTGGTTCTTGATCTTGGCTCAGGCCACGATCTCATGGTTCCTGAGTTCAAACTCCATTTTGGGCTCTGTGCTGACAACGCAGAGCCTGCTTGGGATCTGTGTCTCTATCTCTCCCCCTGCCCTTCTTGTGCTCTGTCTCTCAAAATAAATAAATAAATAAAAATATTAAAATCAGTGGGGCAAAAAATCAGGATATCAGGGCCCCCAGAATAGTGAATGTATTTTATTTTGATCTGCCTATCCTATTCTCCTGTTAAGAACATGAGAATCCATAACAGGTATATGGTAGCTCTGATCTCTGATGTAGTTCTGTATGAGTAACTCCCAAATCTCCATCGTCAGCCTACACTCCCTATTGGTTCCTGAAACTTAATGCCTTCTACCAAATTTATTGGCATTTTGCCATGATCTTTTTGCATTACCGTATACCTATACCTCCTCTAGTTTTACTAATCTTGATTAATGGTTCATTCACTTAGCCAACTAGTCCATAAAACTTGAGGTTATCTTTAATTTCTTCCTGTTTCTGGCCTTTATGTTGATCAACAAATGTGTATTTTACTTCTGAAATGTTTCTTCTTCATTGAGGCTTTAAGATGTTAATTTGTTCACTCATTCACTCTTTTATTCTGGCACATTAGTGAGCACCTAATATGTGCTAGACACAGTAAAAGGTACTAGGGAGTGATAAATCAGTTTCTTGCCCTTAGAGAGCTTACAATCCAAACTTTCATCATTTTCCCTGTATCCCCTTTGAGTTACTGTGATAGCCATTCGTATTTTATTCTGATTATAAATCTAATAGATGCTTATCTTAAAAAGTGCAGGGACTATAGAAAGGTATAACACTGAAAGTAGGAGACTGCCTGTAGTCTCACCCATCAGAGATACTGCTGCTAAAAATTTGCATGTCTGTTTTTTTTAAACATATAGCCACAACTTTTTAACACATCTCTTTGTCTTTATGTCATTTTCTGTTTATGTATTACAGTTACTACCAGAGATATCTGATTAAAGAATGGAGTTGAAAAAATGTTGATTGTTTTTCTGTTACCCACAGAATGAAGTCTGAAACATCTTAGCATTGTGATTATAGCCCATCTACCTTTCTTGTTTCTCCAGGAACTTTCCCAGAAGCAGCCCTTCTTAAAGTGTAAATAAAAGACCTCAAGTATGTGGTATTAGTGTCCCCATGTGACAAATAATACTCTGAATAGGGGAGACAGGTTGATATAAGTACAGTGACAGTTTATTCCAGTTTTATCTGTGTGCTTGCCCTGTCCCACTTACTTTGGTTATAGCAGTATAAAAAATTACAGGAGTATTTTAAAAAGTTAATTATTTTAAGTAATCTCTCCACCTGGTGTGGGGCTCAAACCCACGACTCTGACATCAAGAGTTGCATGCTCTACCAACTGAGCCAGCCAGGCACTCCTGTAGGAGCATTCTTAAAATTAATTCAGGAAGGTGTCAAAACGTTGGAACAATTTGAAATCCTATCCCACAGGAATGATTACTATTAAAGTTTTTATAAATATCCTTGATACATGTGTCTTTGAAAATATATACATATAAGGTATATGACTATAATTGTTTTAAATAAACAGGATAATATTGTAATGCTGTTGTTCTTTTGTCTCAGGCATAGATTTTGAATACTTTTATGTCAGTAAGAGACCTGTGTTTAAAATCATATATTTCAAGAATGAGAAGCCTGAGCTGCTAGAGCAAACGTAATTTAATGCTTGGGAGAGTAAAAAGCTGGTCTGACTTCCCTGACCCTCCAAATTGGAGTAGATGTTGCTCCTTTGGGCTTCCTTGGCACCTTGGCTGTCCCATCATAGCTCGTACCACAGTCTGTTGTTGTTGTCTGCCTACCTAAACCCAAGTCCCTTGTATCTACGCTTTCTTTAGGCCTAATATAGTGCCTGCCACCTAGTTGGCAATTCAGTGTTTGCTGATTGGAAAATGACTGTATGAATGTCTTTGAGGAATTAAGATGGTTTGCCATGAAGAATTGGCTGCATATATTCTTTAAAACTGTCCTTCTCTGTCTTGATTATTTATGTGCCAAATAACCTTTTGGTATTAAATCAGTTTACTAAGGGGATTTTACTGCTGAGAAAAGAAGGTACTGTATAACTGGTTGACAGTTACAAGTCTGATTATAAATTAATTAAAATATTAGTGTGGTGAGGCAGATGGGTATGAGAATTTGGATAATATGAACATTTTTACCCAGAGTGTAATTACCGCTTTAGATAAGCTAGTAAGTATGCAGCTTTTAACTGGGCTGGGTGTAGTATGGTGAATAGAAGGCTGGGTTCAGCTTTGACTCTGCCTCTTACTGGCTGTGAAATCTTAGGCAAGTCCCTTAAACTATTTTAGTTTATTTATTCATTAAATGGATAATTGGCAGCTCAGATTCAGTCCAACGCTAAAAGAGCCATACTTTATTCAGTCCATTGAGGCCTAATCTGAACACTCTTCATTTTCTTACTCTAGACACGTAAATGGACAAAACTTAAGGCAAGAGAGTATGGTTGCCTTAGAACTCCCTTGGAAAAACTATAGAATGAAGCACGAGGTAGCATCGTGATAGTTTTTAGAGGGAGTGTGAACCCGAGAACTTCTTTTCCATTCTTTGCATTATTTTACAACCAATTCTAGATAAAAATAATTTTATCTTGGGGTGCCTGGCTAGCTCAGTTGGTAGAGCTTGTGACGCTTGATCTCAGGGTCAGCAGTTTGAGCCCCACCTTGAGTGCAGAATTTACTTAAATTTTTTTCAGGGTGCCTGGGTGCCTCGGTTGAGTGTCTGACTCTTGGTTTTGGCTCAGATCATGATCTTGTGTTTTGTGTGTTTGAGCCTTGAATCGGGTTCCATGCTGGCAGTGTGAAGCCTGCTTAGGATTCTCTCTGTCTCTGTCTCTCTCCCTGCCCATTCCCCACTCACTCTCTCTGTCTCTCTCAAAATGAATAAATAAACTTCAAAAACAATTAAAAATAATTTTCTGAGGCACTTGGGTGGCTCAGATCATGATCTCGTTGTTCATGGGTTTGTGCCCTTCAACGGGCTCTGTGCTGACAGCTCAGAGCCTGGAGCCTGCTTCAGATTCTGTCTGCCCCTCTCCCACTTGCTCTCTGTCTCTCTCAAAAATAAACATTAAAAAATTAAAATAATTTTCTCGTTGGAGAATAAGGATATGGCATTTGGTGAGTATGTTGATTTAATTAGGATTGGTTCTACCCTCTTCTGTCTTTTCTCACTCTCAGAAGAATCTCAAGGGACACCTTGGTGGCCCAGTCAGTTAAGTGTTTGACTTCAGCTCAGGTTATGCTCTCACAGTTCGTGGGTTCTGAGCCCTGCATCCGGCTCTGTGCTGACAGCTCAGAGCCTGGAGCCTGCTTTGGATTCTGCGTTTCCCTCTGTCTCTGCCCCTTCCCTTCTCTCTCTCTCTCTCTCAAAAATAAACATTAAAAAAAAAGAACCTCAAGATTCAATCTCATTGTCTTTGAGACACAAAAGTCAGATTGACATAGAACAGAATTGAGAGACCTGTTTTTCTTCTGATTTTGAGATACCAAAGAAGATTGCTTTGCTTCTCTGTGTTTGATTCTTTTTATTAAAAGAAGACAAAAATTTGACTCTTACTACATCATATGCTTTGGGATAATGAGATAACTCTTTGGAATACTGTTTTTTAATTCCATCTTGAAAAATGCATAATTTCATGGAGACTGGGTGGGTTCAGTCGGTTAAGCATCTGACTTCAGCTCAGGTCATGATCTCGCGGTTTGTGGGTTCGAGCCCCCGTCGGGTTCTGTGCTGACAACTCAGAGCCTGTTTCAGATTCTGTGTCTCTCTCTCTTTCTTCCCCTCCTCATCTTCTGTCCCCCACTCATCTTCTGTCTCTCTCTGTCTCAAAAATAAACTATAAAAAAATTTTAAAAAGTGAATAATTGCTAGTAAATGCACAAATCTACTGAGGTATACATAGCTCAGTGAATTTTACATTATGTATAATATATAATGTATGTTTTATATTATATATAGTATATAAATCTATATCTTTACATATATGTATACTTACAAACACCAATCTGATTAAGATGTAGAATAATTTCCTCCCTTCAGAAAGTTTCTTTATGCCCCTTTCCAGTCAGTATCTTTTTTTTTTTGAACACTCTGAGTGCTTTATTATTCATTTTAAAAAGAAGCCAGTACAACAAATCTTGACATACTTTATGTTTCATCAGTAATTTGAGTCTTGAAACCTATTGTAAGTTCTGGTCTGTAGAGTGTAAGATCTTTAACCTTTAGAAATAGATAAGGCAAAATTATGTTAAAATGTTTTTCTAAAAAACCCTAATCCAGGGTGAAGAGGGAGTAATTTTACATTGATAAGGTAGCAGTGTTGTTTACCAGCATTTTCTTTTCTGTGTAGATTTTTTTTCTTTTAAGTTTTTGGGTTGTCTGAAAGGAAATTTATTTGGAAAGTTCTGTGTAGGTGGGAAAAGGAAGGCGTCTGTTTGGCCAAATGAATGATGAGCTTGTTCTAGGTCTATTAGTTCTGTTCTTCTTCTATCTGTCCTATTGTGTAACTCTGTGAACAAGGCCTAGCCTCAGTATTTTACATCTAATATTTATTCAGCACTTTTTTATCCAAGGCACTGTGTGTGAATCTTTCTGAGGTTTTGCGGTGCTACCTTAGCCTGCACCTCGTACTGTAGCTATTTATTATGAAATCTTATTTATTAATTTATATGTCTATATTTTATTTTAACATTTTAGAATTATGGAAAAGTTAAGCAAAGATAATACAGAGTTTCTATATACCAGGTACCCATTTTTCCTTTTTTTAATTAAAAAATTAAAAAAAATATTTATTTTTACTTTTGAGACAGAAAGAGAGACGGAGTATTAGCTGGGGAGGGGCAGAGAGAGGGAGACACAGAATCCAAAGCAGGCTCCAGGTTCTGAGCTGGCAGCATAGAGCCTGTTGTGGGGCTCGAACCTATGTACAGTAGGATCATGACCTGATCTGAAGTTGGACATTTAACCACTGAGCCACCCAGGCACACCCCCCTTTTTTTTCTTTAATTTCTTTAACGTTTATTTTTATTTTTGAGAGAGAGACAGAGCATGAGCTGGGGAGAGGCAGGCAGAGAGAGAGGAAGACAGGGTTTGAAGCAGGCTCCAAGCTCTGAGCTGTCAGCATATAGCCCGACCCATTTTTCCTTTCTTAACGTGTTGTTTTATTAGCTTCATTAAGGTTTATTTCACATACTTTAGAACTCACCCATTTAAAGTGTACACCTCAGTGATTTTGAATTGTACAACTAATTCCAGGGTATTTTGCATTTTTGGTGCTTGTCCTAGGCCTTGGTAACTGTCTCTATGGATTTGCCTATTCTGGACATTTCATATCAAAGAACTTCTACAAAATATGGTGTTTTGTGACTGGGGTCTTTCACTTAGCATGTTTTCATAGTTTATCCATTCTGTAGCATGTATCAGTTATTTTTCATGGTCAAATAATAGTCCATTTTATGGATATACATATTTTGTTTAATAGTGGACATTTTGACTGATTCTCTTTTTTGCTATTATGAGTAATGCTGCTATAAACATTTGTCTACAAGTTTTTATTTGAACTCTCAAAAAAATTTTAAATTTGAANAGAGTCTTCCCCCGCCCCCCACCCCCAACTAATATGTTGAAAACCAAGAGGTAGTCAGGCAAAATAGAGGGTAGCTTGAGGTTTGTATGTTTTAATCCTTTTTTTCTTTTTCTCATCCCCTTGATCTCTACAAATGCTTGCAGGTGTTGAAACATGAGACCATTAACCAAAAAGTTTTTTTTGATCCTGAGTACTAAAAACATTTTCTAAGAGCATGTATTGAATGAGAGATTACATTAAAATAGTCCTTTAGGTCCTGTGATTCTTTGATTTATTCTTTGATTTATTTATTTGTTTTCATTATGATTTGCTAGACCCTGGAGGATGCTTTTCAAAAAGCCGTAATATTAGCATTGTAAAACTTATCCCCATTTAGAGAGGCAGCTGTGGTACAGTAGTTGTGAGGTTTAATTCAGCTCTTCCACTTGCTGGCTGTTTGACCTTCATTCAGCATGTCAGTTAAGCCTCATTTTCCTTGTCTGTAAAATGTGAAGTAACAGGAATCTCACAGGATTGTTGTGAGGACAAATGAGATAGTGTTAAGGAGTTTGAAATGACAATGTGATAATACAAATATAAGGTGATGCCATAAAAATAGGTCTCTAAATCTATTTTAAAAAGTAGTTTCATATTGTCTTTTGTCTTCAGTTTACTGATTCTTCCAACTTCCTATAAATTTCTGACTAGGTTCCACTGGTGATTTTCTTTTCTTATCAGATTAAGAAAAAAAATTTGGGTAGCAAGAACTTCCCATAAAGAAGTTAAGGTTGTTGTGCCAATGGAAATGAGCAACACCTGCTGTAACATTCCTAGCAGAATTCCTAGCCAGGTTGCTGCTCTCACTGCCTATGTAGGTACCTGGCATTTCCTAAAATAAAAAAAATTTTTTGAAGCTAATGCTTTTTGTGCTTATTTTGTATGTTAACCTTAAAAAGAAAACTCGTTACTTTACTGAGTTTCCCTTTTATTTGGGAATAGAGAATCACAAGTACTCTTTTAGAGGAAGGGGGAAATTGGGAGGGTTGTTATAAACAAAGTTCTGGACACCTGGATGGTTCAGTTAGTTAAGCATCCAATTCTGGATTACACCTCAGGCCATAATCTCTTGGAGGTGAGATAAGGGTAGAGCCTGTTTAGGATTCTCTCCCTCTATCCCTGGCCCTCCCCTGCGGGCACACCTCTCCCTCCTCTCTCTCTCTCTCTCAAAAAAAAAAAAAAAAAAAAA
>NW_027551577.1:1466151-1477098 GCF_008692635.1 Crocuta crocuta | reverse complement strand
CCATTGCGGGTTCAGAGTGTAGTGGCTTTTCATTGGCTGAGTCTTATTGCCTGGGCCATCTGGGAGGAGGAAAATCTTTCTTCTTTCTGCTGGGAAAGTAAAGCATTGGCTAAATTGGTATAGATTTGCATAGTAACATTTTTCCTTTGGGGTCTGCAATTGCCTGCCAGTGTCAGGGCGTGAGAGCTGCCCCTGCTGGCCTCCTGACTCCATTTTAATGAGGTTTCCCTTTCTTTATTAATGTTTATACATATCAGACCCTGTTCTAATTTTATACTTATTATTTTTTTATCTAATTAAAAATGTTTTATTTACTTTTGAGAGAGAAAGATAGGGAGAAAGGGGCAGAGAGAATCTGAAGCAGGCTCCCTGGCTCTGAGCTCTCAGCACAAAGCCTGATGAGGGGCTCAAACTCACAAGCCCCGAGATGATGACCTGAGCTGAAGTTGGATGTTTAACTAACTGAGCCACCCCGGTGCCCCTAAGTGTTTTTATATTTAATCTTCACAATGATTCTGTGAGGATAAGTACTATGGTAGTCCATGAGGAAATTGAAGGTTAGAAAATTACTTATGATGGTTGGTGCTCCAGTACTTTGAAACTTTTCCTTTTGGGTAGACCTCAGGCTTATATTCTTACCACATCTTTGCAAAAAAAAAAATTCTATTAGTTTTCAGCAATAGATTATTGTAAATTTTATCTTTAATTAGAAACACCTGATAAATTTTGGGATAAGTAAAGGTCCAGGAGTACTGTTTTAGTCCCATTTCTGATTTTGAATAATTGGAAGCAAATGAAAGGTATTGGTTAGGCACATTGATGGTGTTTCCTAATCCCTGCTTTGTCAGTTTTAAAAGGAATGCTTTTTTACATTTTAGTTTTTTGAAATTGTGTGCATTTAATGTGGTAGTATTTCTCCTCAAAAAGCTATTATTTAAGTAAGGTGTGCCTTTTAATCAGTTAACAAGGTCTAGAATCAAAATGCAGTAATGTTTAGTCCATTTGACTTTATATTTCAGCTAACATACATTATCACTGTGCCGTTCTTGGCCTCCTGTACATAGCCTTTGCATGTTCAGTACTGACAGCTAGATTTTCTGTTAACCAGCTAACATTGTAGTTGCTGTGGGTTCTGAGTCTTAACTTTGTATCATACTCTTCTTAAACTTCCTGTAAGGATACCTTTATGACTCAGAGATGGAAGTACCTCATTGCCATGTTTTGCCTTACTAGCTTCTGCTAATTTAGTGAATTTGCTAGTTGAGGGGGGAAGTTATCATATAATTTACCTGGAGACAGGGCCGAAGTTAAAACTTGAAAGTCCAAGGGCAGTTAATGTTTATTGTATACTTCAAAACATTGCTCTGAGAAACTACTTCCATCTGGTCCTTGTCCCTGTCCTCTGACAACCAGTAATCAGTTTTCCATCTCTGCAGTTTTGTTATTTTGAGGATGTTGTATAAATGCAGTCATAGAGTATATAACTTTTTGAGATTGGCTTTTTTATTTACTAATCACATAATGGACCTTAAGATCCATCCAAGTTGTTACATGTATCAGTATCAGTTGTTCCTCAGTTTTTATTACTGATGAATATTACATAGTATGGATGTACCAGTTTGTTTAAACATTCACCTATTGAGGGGCATTCATGTTTCCAGTTTGGTGTATTATCAGTAATACTGCTATGAGTGTTCATGCATACGTTTTTATGTGAACATATGTTTTCATTTTTCTGGGATAAATGCCTGGGAGAGAGATTGCTGGAAGATATGAAAACTACATATTTAATTAAAAAATTTTTTTTAATGTTTATTTTTGAGAGAAAGTGTGTGCCAGTGGGGGAGGGGCAGAGAGAGAGAGAGAGGAGAGAGAGAACCTCAAGCAGACTTTGTACTGTCAGCCCAGAGCCAGACGTGAGGCCAGATTGCATCAACTGTGAGATGACCTGAGTCAAAATCAAGAGTTGGCTGCTTAACTGACTTGAGCCAACCAGGTGCCCTTGCATGTTTAAATTTATAAGAAACTGCCAAACTTTTCCATAATGGCTGTACCATTATACATTCCTACCAGCAATGTAATGAGACACTAATAGTTTTTTATTGCTAGTTCAGTCTTTTTCAATCGTAGATGCCAAAATTGAAGAAAAATTTATGTGAGAGAAATCATAAAGTGAAAGGTTGATTGATATAGTTTTAGCAGAACATACAGTTTCTCTCGAGAATAAAATTTTAGTTCTAGATTCTTTGGCCATCTTTTGTTGACTTTGGTTGAAAAGATTAATTTTGAAGAATGAAGTAGGTTTGTTACTAAATTTTCATGCTAAGTCATTTGTCCATTTTGAAATCTGAAAAATGAGTTTCTTTCTCTTTAGCTCTCATAATTTCTTTATAAATATTTATCTTTTCCTAAATTGTTAATAATTTCTGATACTATAGCCTCTATTTACCTTACTTTATTTGTTTTGTTATGAATTATAATACCCACTGTTTTTTATGACTTAAAATTTTTGGAACACCATAGGGAACTGTTTGCTTACCATCAAAATAGGCGAGGCCCCTAAGTAACCATATCCATACCCAGACTTTACTCAGTCACTGTGAAATGGTGTGGGTTTTTTATTTTTTTAGGCCAAGGAAGCTCTCCAAGAATTTTGTGAATAAGGGTGGGAATTGACCTTGCCAGAATTCATGGGGAAGATGTCTGTCTTCTTGTTTTGTGTGGTGGAAAAGGGTTTGTCATCCAAACATTGCCCTGATTTCTGCATTTCTCTCTGAGCATTTTTTTAGTGTCTAGAGGTTTTAATTCTTTAAGTGTTAATTATTCTATTTTCTTTTTCTTTTTATTATTTAAAAAAATTCTTCATTTTGAGAGAGAGAGAACACGAGCAAGGGAGGGACACAGAGAGAGGGAGAAAGAGAATCCCAAGCAGGCTTTGCACTGTCTTGCAGAGCCCAACACGGGGCTCAATCCTACGAACCTTGAGATCATGACCTGAGCCGAAATCAAGAGTTACTGGTTAGTTGGTTAACAGACTAAGCCAGCCAGGTGTCCTGAAAACTGGACATTTGACTCAAATAATGTGGTAATTCTTGATATCAAATTCTCCCACTTCCCTGGAGTTTGCTGTTTTTGTTATTATTATTTTTATCTTTGCAGGCTGTCTCCATGCCAAGGGTCAGTCTGAGGTATAAACTTAAGGCCTTCTCTGGTCTTTTTTGAACCTGTGCTTTTCCCTAGGAATGAGCAGTCACTTTCCGATTTTCCCTGTGTATGCAGTTGATTTTGAATGTGTTAGGTTTTAGAGTCTGTTTCCCAGTAGGGTTTGTTATCCAAACATTGAAAAATAGAAAAATGAAAGAGGACGGGAAAGGATGCCAGCTCTGTAAATGCCCTGGAAGGCACTATAGCTGGAGAGCGAGGGCCTTGTGGTAGCTTGGGGTTGGGGGAAGTGCAACAGCAATGGCATCTGCTTCTTTGCCACCTCTGTGATCAGAAACAATAGTCAGTGGTCAGGGTATAGATCCCTGATATTTGGAGTTTGTGTTTTGTTTCCCCCACCCTGCTCCCACAAGGTTTGTGCAGGCTGATTTAAGAACTTTGCACAGCTACCCTTCATGTGTCTGGGTAGGGGCTGGGGAGCTGCTACTGTGCGGAGTTGAAATTGATTGGATTTATGGTCTAAGCCTTCCCCTGGATTTGCAAGCCTTAAATAGACTCCCAAATTCCAAAATAGTTACATCAGACAGATGCTGCTCATGCAGCTGTTGTCTAGGTGGGTAGACATTCCTGATGCTTCCTACTCTGCCATCTTCCCAGAATCTTCTCTTGAGACCTGGGTTTTATTATTTTTTTTTAAAGGTAGATTTATTTTTGAGAGAGAGACAGTGTGCCAGTGCAGGAGGGACAGAGAGAGGGGGAGAGACAAAATCTGAAGCAGGCTCCAGGCTCTGAGCCATCAACACAGAGCCCAATGCGGGCTTGAACCCACAAACCATGAGATCATGACCTAAGCTGAAGTTGGATGCTTAACCAACTGAGCCACCCAGGCGCCCCAAGACCTGGGTTTTTGATCTGGCAGTAGACACTATTAGTAGTATGACCTCAGGCATTTCACTTAAGTGTTTTGGGCTCTAGAGAAGTATGGGCTTGTAGGGAAAGTGTTTAGGCTGGTAATTATTAAGACTCTCTTACCCTAAAATACATGATTTTCTAAAATTATGTCTGTAATTTTCTTTAATTTTGGAGCTCATTTTTTAGTTTGAGAAGAAAGACTACCATTTTGGGGAGAGGTTATAAATAACTATATTGAAAAAAACTTCTTGATGTTTGAACATTTCTGTTTACCCAGAATATTTAAATTGTATGTGCAGTTTATTTTCTTTGGAGCTTCTTATGTTCTCCAGTTTGATGTTTCTCTTTTCAGTGCTTAAGAAAAATGTAGGTTTGACTTTTTAGGAAAGTACATGGGTGTTCTAATTGGTGGTAAGTTTGATGGTGAGATCTGTTAGGACTTTTTTTTTTTTTTTTTAACATTTATTCATTTTTGAGAGATGGAGAGAGACAGACCATGAGTGGAGGAGGGGCAGAGAGAGAGGGAGACACAGAATACAAAGCAGGTTCCAGGCTCTGAGCTGCCAGCACAGAGCCCAGTGCGGGGCTTGAACTCATGAACCATGAGATTATGACCTGAGCCGAAGTCAGATGCCTAACTGAGTAAGGCAACCAGGCGCCCCGATCTGTTAGGACTTTTATTCCTTGGTTTGAAAAAATATTTTTTTTTTTACAACAGGTAGGATAACTGCATTTTTCTAATGTTCTGAAAAAGTTACTGTAGTTACTTGCTCTCATGGGTGTTCTCATCCACATCAATCCTTTGGTTTCCTTGGAAGAAGTAAAATACTTTGAAGAACTACCAGATTATAATTCGGGAGGTCAGTTGTTTCCCTTTCCTATGATCAATAATAATTTGTATTCTTTCCTCTGGTAAAGCTTTTACTTTGAGTTATTTGGTTAACTTTTTCATGGTTTCTTCCTCTTTAGGCTACTGAGCATCTTTCTCATAGCTTACCAGCTACACAACTGATTTATTCTCTTTTTCATTAAAGATGTTTCAGATGCTGCTATATACAGAATATTCTAGAGATATTTAGAGATGAATTCTTGTCCACTATCTTCATTTTATACAAGAGGAGATTGAAACTTAGATTAATTGCTTTGCTTAAGGATATGTTGCACACTAATGGCCGAGATGAGACTAATCCCAGTTTACTGACTCCTAGTCATGATTTCCCAGTGCAGCATCAGATAATCCAAGTCACTATATTGGTTTTTTTTTTTTTTAATTTTTTACAATAGTTTATTGTCAAGTTGGTTTCCATATAACACCAAGTGCTCATCCCCATAAGTGCCCTCCTCCATGCCCATCTACCCCCTTCCCCCCACACCCATCAGTCCTCAGTTTGTTCTCAGCATTCAAGAGTCTCTCATGGTTTGCCTCTCTCCCCCTCCACACTATTTCCCCCCTTCTTCTCCCCCATCATCCTCCATTAAGTTCCTCTAATCCTCCTATACGTGCAAATGTATGGTATCTGTCCTTCTCTGCCTGACTTATTTCGCTTAGCATAACACCCTCAAGGTCCATCCGTTTTGCTACACATGGCCAGATTTCATTCTTTCTCATTGCCATGTAGTATTCCATAGTATAGATAAACCACATCTTCTTGATCCATTTGTCCATTGATGGACACAGGCTCTTTCCATGTTTTGGCTATTGTTGAGAATGCTGCTATGAACATTGGGGTCATGTGCTCCTATGCATCAGCACTCCTATATCCCTTGGGTAAATCCCTAGCAGTGCTGTTGCTGGGTTATAGGGGAGTTCTATTGTTAATTTTTTGAGTAACCTCCAGACTGTTTTCCAGAGGGGCTGCACCAGTTTACCTTCCCACCAACAGTGTAGGAGGGTGCCCGTTTCTCCACATCCTCGCCAGCATCTAGAGTCCTCTGATTTGCTCATTTTAGCCACTCTGACTGGTATGAGGTGGTATCTCAGTGTGGTTTTGATTTGTATTTCCCTGATGAGGAGGGATGCTGAGCATCGTTTCATGTGTCTGTTGGCCACCTGGATGTTCTCTTTGGAGAAGTATCTGTTCATATCCTCTGCCCATTTCTTCACTGGGTTTGTTTTTCCGGTGTGGAGTTTGTTGAGTTCCTTATAGATTTTGGATATTAACCCTTTATCTGATACGTCATTTGCCATTATCTTTTCCCATTCTCTCGGTTGTCTATTAGTTTTATGGATTGTCTCCTTTGCCTTTCAGAAGCTTTTAATCTTGATGAGATCCCAATAGTTTATTTTTGNGTCTCTGGTATCTTTGTTCCTTTGCAACACTTCCCTCAGAGGATCCCCCTCAGGATTTCTTGTAGGGGTGATTTAGTGGTGGCAAATTCTTTTATTTTTGTTTATTTGGAAAGGTTTTTATCTCTCCTTCTATTCTGAATGACAGGCTTGCTGGATAGAGGATTCTTGGCTGCATATTTTTACTGTTCATCACATTGAAGATCTCCTGCCATTCCTTTCTGACCTGCCAAGTTTCATTAGATAGGTCTGTCACCACTCTGATAGGTTTCCCTTTGTATGTTAGGACCCTTTTCTCCCTAGGTGCTTTCAAAATTCTCTCTTTGTCCTTATATTTTGCCAGTTTCACTATGGTATGTCGTGCAGATGATCGATTCAAGTTATGTCTGAGGAGAGTTCTCTGTGCCTCTTGAATTTCAACTTCTACTTCCCTTTCCAGGTTGGGGAAGTTCTCTGCTATAATTTGTTCCAGGACTGCTTCATCATCTTTCCTCTCTCTTCCTCTTCCGGAATTCCTACAATAAGGATATTGTTCCGTTTGATTGTATCACTGAGCTCTCGAACTCTTCTTTGATGTTCCTGGATCAGTTTATCTCTCTTTTTCCTTAATAGTGTCTTCTTTTTTTTTTTTTAATATTTTTATTTATTTCTAGGAGAGAGAGAGAGAGACTGCGTGAGCAGGGGAGGGTCAGAGAGAGAGGGAGACACAGACTCTGAAATAGGCTCCAGGCTCTGAGCTGGCAGTCAGCACAGAGACCGATGTGGGGCTCGAACCCACAAATCGCGAGATCATGACCTAAGCGAAAGTCGGACGCTTAACCGACTAAGCCACCCAGGCGCCCCTATAATAGTGTCTTCTAAATCACTTATTCTCCTTTCTGTCTCTTCAATCCTTGTATTGGATGCCTCCAGTTTATGATGTATCTCATTTATTGCATTTTTTAATTCACCGTAACTATTTTTAAGCTCCATATTGTTTGTAGCTATAGTTTCTCTGATGTCCTCCATGCATTTTTCAAGCCCGGTGATTAATTTTATGATTATTGTTCTAAATTCTTGTTCAGTTATGTTGCTTATATCTGTTTTGAGCAGTTCTCTAGCTGTCATTTCTTCCTGGAGTTTCTTTGGAGGAGAGTTCTTCCATTTCGTCATTTTCGTTACCTTTCTATCTCTTGTTAATTTTAAAAGTTTGTTGTAAACATGGCCCCTGCGAGTTCTGCTGTATTAGAGAGGGCTCTTTTGACTGTTCAGGGCCTGTCTGTTCAGGAAGTGTTCTTTGGATGGTGTCTCTTGGTTTCTCTTGTTGAGCATTTGGTTATTTTGTTTCCCTACTGGTAGTGGTATTTGGGACTCTCCACTATGTGTAGTTTGGCTTGTTTCTTGAGGCAGCCCAGGCTTCCCTTGGCAGTAAGATGAGGTGATCTCCTAGTGTGCTCTCCAGAATCGTAAAACTTCATATATAGACCTTAACTGGGGTCAGCTGTGCGTACCTTCTAGCTGTCTCAACAATACCTCGCTCTCTTAAGGCTCATCACTATATTGTTTTTGTTTGTTTGTTTTGGGTGGGAGTTTGGGCAGGGATTAGTTTGCAGAGAAATGAGTCTTCTTAAAGTGGGAAAAATTGTAGAATGTTTGTATGCTGATGGGAATAATCCAGTATAGGGAGGGAGAAATTGATTAGAGAAAAGAAAGAGTTGCTTATAGTTGATATGTTTGAATAGGTATGTAAGTAGAGAAGTTGACCATGTAACAACACCAGCACTTAATCCTTACTAGCAGTAGGGAGTGCTGATGGTATGGATTCAGATGGCAGTGGAGAAGTAGATGTAGTTGCAAATGCTTACTTTTTTCAGTGACACAGAAATGTAGGCCATTAGGGGACTAAGGATAGGAGAAGGGATGTTAGATTTGAAGAGAGTTAAGAAGTGTGAATTAGTCCTCTGTAAAATGGGGGAGTGAATACACTAATAAATTACAGAATCAAATGCCCATTTGAGGTTAGTGGACATGAATTTACAGTGTCATTGGGTCAGCATGGAAACATGACTTTTCTTATCACTTTCTATTGTAAGAATTCAGATATGAAATAGGCAGAGAGGTAAGTTATCCAAGATTGGGGTTCTGCCAGTTGTTTGAGGGAAGGAGAAGAAGGCCTAAGAAATTGAATATGTGTCTAAGGGAATGTTGATAATGATGGACTATGGAATCTAAGCCAGGAACTTGTTTTAGGAGAAAGGCTTGAATAGAATGGAAGTGGAGTCATTTTAATTCTGTGAATATCAGTCTTCAATAAATGGTGCTAGGACAGTCAGAAATATAAATGCACACACACACAAAGAAAAGAATCTTAACCCTTACCTCACACCATATGTAATAATTAACTTCAAATGGACTATAGACCTAAATGTATGACCTGAAATCATAAAACTTGTAAAAGAAGTACCAGAGAAAATCTTAATGAACTTGGGCTAGCAAGGATTTTTTAAGACACAAAAAACATGAAGGAGGATAAGTACTAAACTGGATGTCCTCAAAGTTAAAATCTTTCTATCTTTGAGTATTGTTTAAAAAATGTTTATTTATTTTGAGAGAGAGAGAAAGAGAGAAAGGGAGACGGAGAATCCCAAGCAGGCTCTGCTCTGCTAGCACCAAGCCTGATGCAGGACTTGAACCCACAAACTGTGAGATCATTATCTGAGCTGAAACTAAGAGTTGGCCACTCAACCAGCTGAGTCACCCAGGTGCCCCTGAATCTTTTTGTCTTTGGAGCTCACTGTTAAGAGAGTGAAAAAGACATTTGTAACTGTGTGAGGAGATGGATGTGGACTAGATATGTTATGGTGATCATTTTGCAAAATATACTTACATCAAATCATTATGTTGTATACCTGAAACTAGTATAATGTTGTTTGTCAGTTATAGCTCAATAAAAAATTTAAGAAAAGAAAATGAAAAGGCATGCCTCAGACTGGGAGAAAATATTTGCAAAACATGTATTGGACAGAGGATATGTATCCAGACTACATAAAGAACTCTTGCAACCCAAAAGGAAGACAAACAGCCTTGTAAAAAAAAAAAAAAGGGCAAAAAAAACCCACAAAAACTTGAATAGAAAGTTCATCAAAGAAGTTAAATGGATGCCTAATATGCATGTGCAAAGATGCTTAATGTCATAAAGCATTAGAGAAATGTTAATTAAAACCATAATAACATACTGTTATACTAGAATGACTATAGTTATAAAGAATGTTCAGGCATTAGCAAGAATGCAGACCAGGTAGAATTCTCATACACTGTTGGTGGGAATGTAAACTGGAACAGCTGGACAGTTACTTTAAGTGTAAACTTACCCTGTGACCCATCCATTTCACTTCATAAGTATTTATCCAAGAGAAATGAAAGCAATATGGGGGGGCTTGGGTGGCTTAATCAGTTGAGCATCCATGTCTTGGTTTCGGTTCAGGTCATGATCCCAGGGTTGTGGGATCAAGCCCCATGTTGGGCCCTGTGCTGAGTGTGGAGCCTGCTTGGGATTCTCAGAGGTTTTCTGTCTCTCTTATCCCCTCCTCCTGCTCTCATATGTGCTCTTTCTCTCTCAGATAAAAAATATAGGGGCACCTGGTTGGCTCAGTTGGTTAAGTGTGTCTTTGGCTTAGGTCATGATCTCATGGTTCATGAGTTCAAGCCCCATGTCGGGCTCTGTGCTGACATCTCAGAGCCTGGAGCCTGCTTTGGACTCTGTGTCATGGTCTCTTTCTACCCCTCCCCCTCTCCTCATGCTCTGTTTCTCTCTCAAGAATAAATAAACATTAAAAAATAATAAAATAAAATTTAAAAATATAATAAAATTAAAAAGCAATATGGCCATGTAAAAACTTGTAGGCAGATGTTTTGTAGTAGCTTTATTGGTAAGAGCTAAATATTGGAAATAGCTCACATGTCCATCAATAAGTATAAGATGGACAAATATTGGTGTGTCCTTACATTGGAATACTGCTCAGCAATTAAAAGGAAAGAACTACTGATACTTAACAACGTGGATGGCTCTTAAAATAGGCTAAGTGAAAAAAGTCAGACCTATAAATAAAATAAAGCACATAATAAATAAAAAAAATAAATAAAACAAAATAACAAAAATAAAATAAAAAAATACTGTAAGTTCTAGAAAACTAATTTACGATAATAGAAGATAGTTGACAGGAGAGGAGGGTAGGAATGACAAGATTACACAGTGGGCATGAACAAACTTTTAGGGCTGATGGAAATGTCTGTTATCTTGATTATGCTGAGGGTTTTATGGATATAAATGTTTGTTAACTTATCAAATTATACATGTTAAACAGATGCAGTTTATTTTATATCTGTTGCGCCTTTAAGCTATTATGGAACTAGCAGAATGGTGGACTTAGTAGAGCATGGTATTCATTTCTTCCATGCTTTCACATATAATGATTAGCCTATAAATTATTTGAGATCTGTAAATTATTTTGTTCTTGTTTGTTATAACATTGTTCTTTTCATGTTGGTTTTTTTTTTTTTTTTTTTTTTTTTTTTTTTTGTTTGTTTTTTTTCTCTTTTTTTTTTTT
>NW_027551577.1:1432935-1466127 GCF_008692635.1 Crocuta crocuta | reverse complement strand
TTTTTTTTTTTTTTTTTTAGTTTCTATGCTGTATTTTACTCGCTTTTATGAGTCCTAGTAAACTTGGTAAGAACTTGTTACTTTTTAATGATGTTGCTAAAACCTAATGGAATTGGGACACCTAGGGTGCCTGGGTGGCTCAGGCAGTTAAGTGTCCATCTCTTGATTTCAGCTCAGATCATGATCTCACGTTTTGTGAGTTTGAACTCTTGAGTTGGGCTCCACGCAGACAGTGCAGAGCCTGCTTGGGATTCTCTTCCCCTCCCCCTCTCTCTGCCCCTCACCTGCTTGCACTTGCTCTCTCTCTCTCTCATAAACAAATAAATAAATAAACTTAAATAATGTTTTGAGTATTGAGAATGTTCTACACTCACTACTGAAAATATTATTCCTGTTTGCCTGCACATTCTTGACTGACTTCTATAGTTCACTGAATATGTAAGTACTATTTAGATTAAAAAGAGAATTGAATTGCCAGAGTTGAATTTTATCTGGTTAAGGTATTAGTGAGAAGTGAAATAGAATAAAGATGATGGATATATAATTGGTATGTGGTGAGTCAAAAACTTATAATTTTTAATTGGCTTATAACTTCTTGGTTATCATATTTAGGTATTTCTAATATACTTGTATAGTTTCTTATTGCAGGTAGAAGGCAGGGAGAAATGCTGGGGAGGGAGTGAGGTTAATGTAATTAATTATTACAGTAAAAGGAGAGAGCTCTGTGTTTTTTTTCCCTTTTATTCTTCCTTGTTATTAGTAGATATCACTAGGGAACAAGTATTAGTTCCAGGAACTGTGGAAAATTGTTCTGTGCATTATTTTACTTAATTCTCACAACTCTAAGAAGTAGGTCTCATTGCCATTTTATCAATGAGGGAACTGAGACTTGACATCTAAGATTTTACAGAAGGATAAACAGCTAGTAAGTGTCTTTAATAACTGGCTCACTCCAAAGATCAGGGTCTTAACCACTGTGCTGAATTGTCTCTTTGTTAATAAGACAGTCTTGTCCAGGATTAGAAAAACAAAACGAAACAAAAAAACAAATGTCCCTTTGAATGTCCATTAGCCCTGGAGAATCTGTTTAATAACATATAGATACATAAACACATGTGACCTCTTTGGGGAATATTGTTACATAACAATGTATTCTTTTTGAAGTATTCTTCCTTAGGAGAAACAGTTTCTTAGAATTGGAAGTGCTATAGATTTGTAAGCCTTTTTGTGAGCCTATAACAATTTTTTAAAGTCAGGCAGTAAGTAGAAAGCAGCCTATGAAAGGAGTCCCAGAATTATTATTAGCTACTCACTGGACATTCTTTTTTTAGCCCTGCTTTTTACTTTAATGTGACAGTTTCTTAGTATTTTACATTTTCAGGTTTGCATGCTCATTCATTAACTGAACAGCTTAAGAAGGCACTGTACCTACCTGTTCTTCATAGTCACCATGCTTTCAGTGACTTTAGTCCTCTTTCTTTGGCCGTGTTTACAGTGTAAAAACAAGCAAGTTTGGTAAAACTATATTTATGACTGAGGAGAAGGCATTATTCAAAGTGATAAAGAGACGGTTCATTGTATTTATTATCCTTTCAATATCTACTATATCAGTGTTAATGTCCCCTCTATTTTGGTTAGTGGTAATTTGTGTCTTTCCTGTTTCTTGGTTAGTCTGGCTAGAACTAGTTCATCAATTTTATTGATATTTTCAGCTTTTGCTTTCATTTGTTTTTCTCCATTGTGTTTCTGTTCTCAATTTCATTGATTTCTGCTCTAATTTTTATTATTTTTTTCTATTTGATTTAGATTTAATTTTATATTCTAAGTTTCTTGAAATAGAAGCTTAAGTTATTGATTTTAGGTCTTTTTTCAATACAGTAAAACCTTGGTTTGTGAGCATAATTCATAATGGATACCTGCTTGTAATCCAAAGCTCTTGCATGTCAAAGTGAATTTCCCCATAAGAAATAATGGAAACTTACATGACTCATTCTACAACCCCAAAATATTCATATAAAAATGATTACAGTACTGTAATATAATAGTAACTAATAAAGAAAATACAAAACATAAAGAAAAATAAATTAGCCTGCACTTACCTTTGAAAACCTTCGTGGCTGGTGTGAGAGGGGGAGGGTTATTGTGTAGGACGGTTTTTACTACCATTAATGGAATCACTGCTACCTTTTAGCTCAATGGAATCTTTTTCTGCATGGTGGCCATTGTTTATACTCACTTAGATGTTGACTACAGTACAGTATTAATAAACTCTTGTCATATGCTGTATTTAATGTAACTGGCAATGAGGCAGCAGAGGAAAGGGTTTATATGTGCAGGTAGCCTGACCTAGAATGAAGCAAAGCATTTCTAAGCTTATTCTTGTGTGGAAAAGCAAAGGACTGTCCACAGATGCTCTGAAGTGATGAAAAAGTACACTAGTGCCAATTGTGGGCACCTTTCAGTGTTCTGAAAAACACTGATTTCTGCCAAACACCGCTGCCTGAGACAGAGCATCTGAGCATGGGAGACAATCACCTGCAATCCCGTAGCAAGAGATTGTGAGAGAGAACCATTGGCTCAGTTGTGATCATGTAATCACGTGATGTTCTGTGTCACATACTACTTGTATTGCAAGACATCACTCATTTGTTAAGTTAAAATTTATTGTGAATGTTCATCTTGCAAAACACTTGCAGAACAAATTACTTGCAATCCAAGACTTTACTGTATATTCATTTAAAACTATAAATTTTTCTCGAGGCACTGTTTTCATGTATCCCACAAGTTTTGATATTCCATTTTGACTTACTTGAAAATGTTTCTGAGTTTCTTTTTTAGACTTCTTCTTTTACCCATGGGTCATTTAAAAGTATATTGCTTAATATCCAAATATCTGGGAGAATTTTCCCAGATCTTTTGCTAATGATTTTAATGTAATTTTCATTGCAGTCTGAGAATATACTTTTCATCATTAAAAAACTATTTTTCAGATTTATCTTATGGTCCAGAATATAGTATATCTTTGTAAGTGTTCCAAGTGCACTTGAAAAGAATGTATATTTAACAGTTACTGGGTGAAGTGTTCTGCAAAATCATATAAGTTAGGTGTTAGTACTATTGAGGTCTCTTTCCTGATTTTCTGCCTACTTGTTTTAACAGTTGCTGAGTTGAAAGTCTTTTTAAAATTATTTATTTATTTAATTTTAGAGAGAGAGAGTTAGGGGAAGGGAGCAGAGGGAGAGAAAAGAATCCCAAGCAGGCCCCAAACTTAGTGTGGAGCTCAATGCAGGGCTTGACCTTTCGACCTCATGACCCTGAGCCAAAGTCAGGAATCAGATGTTTACCTGACTAAGCCATCCAGGCACCTCAAAAAATCTTTAACTATAATTGTGGCTTTGTCTGTTTCTCTTGTTAGATCCATCAGTTTTTGCCTTATTTATTTTAAAGCTCTTATTTTAATAGTTTTTTTTTTTTTTTTTAATTCCTAGAGAGAGAGAGAGCATGAGTGAGGGAGAGGGGCAGAAGGCAGTTGGGGGTGGAGGGGGAGAGAAAAAGAGTCAGTCCCAAGCAGGCTCTATGCTCAGCATGGAGTCCAATTCAGGGTTCCCTTCTATGACCCCAGGACCATGACATGAGCTGAAATCAAGAGTTGGATACTCAACCAACTGAGCCACTGAGGCATCCCTAAAACTCTTATTTTAAAGTGCATATGTATTTATGATTATTATATCTTCTTGGAGAATTGACCCCTTTATCATGTAGTGGCCCTCTTTTCCTTGACAGTCATTCTGATTCTGAAGTCTACTTTGTCTGAAATTGATTTGGCTGTACTTTCTTTTGATGAGTATGTGGTATCTTTTTCTGTTGTTTTACCTTTACCTTTTCCTGTCTAAATCTTTACATATTAAAATTTTTTTAATGTTTATTTATTTTTGAGAGAGAGAGAGAGAGAGAGAGAGAGAGTGAACGGGGGAGGACAGAGAGAGGAGACACAGAATCTGAAGCAGGCTCCAGGGAGAGCTGGAGCACAGAGCTTGATGAAGGGCTCAAACTCACAGACCATGAGATCAGGACCTGATCCAAAGTTGGATGCTTAACTGACTGAGCCGCCCAGTTGCTCCTAAATCTTTATATTTAGTGGACTTTTTATAGATGGCTGTTAACTTGACCATGCTTTTTCATCCAGTCTGACAATTTGTCTTTTAATTGCTGGTTTTAGACCATTCATATTTAAAGTAATTTTTTTCAAGTTTTTGTCTTTTAAAAAATTTTTTAAAAATTTATTTTAAAGAGAGAGAGAGAGAGACAGCATGAGCAGGGGAGGGTCAGAGAGAGAGGGAGACACAGAATCCAAAGACAGGCTCCAGGCTCTGAGCTGTCAGTATAGAGCCCAACGGGGGGCTCAAACCCATGAACTGTGAGATCATGACCTGAGCTGAAGTTGGATGCTTAACCGACTGAGCCACCCAAGCGCCACTTAAAGTAATTATTAATATAGTTAGATTAAAATGCTAGCTGTTGTCTTTTTTAAAAAAATATAATTTATTGTCAGATTGGTTTCCATACAACACCCAGTGCTCATCCCAACATGTGCCCTCCTCAATGCCCATCACCTATTTTTCCTTCTACCCCACCCCCCATCAACCCTCGTTTCTCATTATTTGAGAAGTCTCTTATGGTTTGCCTTCCTCCCTCTCTGTAACTTTTTCCCCTCTTTACCTCCCCCATGGTCTTCTGTTAAGTTTCTCAGGATCTGCATATGAGTGAAAACATATGGGATCTGTCTTTCTCTGCCTGACTTATTTCACTTAGCATAATACCCTCCAGTTCCATCCATGTTTCTACAAATGGCCAGATTTCATTCTTTCTCCATGTAGTATTCCATTGTATATATAAACCACATCTTCTTGATCCATTCATCAGTTGATGGACATTTAGGCTCTTTCCATGATTTGGCTATTGTTGAAAGAGTTGCTGTGAACATTGGGGTACATGTGCCCCTGTGCATCAGCACTCCTGTATCCCTTGGGTAAATTCCTAGCAGTACTTTTGCTGGGTCATAGGGGAGTTCTATTGTTAATTTTTTGAGGAACCTCCACACTGTTTTCCATAGCGGCTGCACCAGTTTGCATTCCCACCAACAGTGTAAGAGGGTGCCCGTTTCTCCACATCCTCGCCAGCATCTATAGTCTCCTGATTTGTTCATTTTAGCCACTCTGACTGGCGTGAGTTGGTATCTCAGCGTGGTTTTGATTTGTATTTCCATGATGATGAATGACGTTGAGCATTGTTTCATATGTCTGCCATCCGGATGTCTTTGGAAAAGAGTCTTTTCATGTCTTCTTCCCATTTCATCACTGGATTATTTGTTTTTTGGGTGTGGAGTTTGGTACGTTCCTTATAGATTTTGGATACTAGCCTTTTATCTGATATGTCATATGCAACTGTCTTTTCCCATTCCATCAGTTGCCGTTTAGTTTTGATTGTTTCCTTTGCCATGCAGAAGATTTTAATCTTGATAAGGTCCCAATAATTCCTTTTGACTTTTGATTCCCTTGCCTTTGGAGATGTGTTGAGTAAGAAATAGCTGCAGTTGAGGTCAAAGAGGTTGTTTCCTGCTTTTTCCATTACGGTTTTGATGGTTTCCTCTCTCACATTCAGGTCCTTCATCCGTTTTGAGTTTATTTTTGTGTATGATGTAAGAAAATGGTCTAGTTTCAATCTTCTGCATGTTGCTGTCCAGTTCTCCCAGCACCATCTGTTAAAGAGGCTGTCTTTTTTCTATTGGATACTCTTCTCTGCCTTGTCAAAGTTTAGTTGGCCATACATTTGTGGGTCCAATTTTGGGTTCTCTATTCTATTCCATTGGTCTATGTGTCTGTTTTTGTGTCAATACCATACTGTCTAGATGATGGCAGCTTTGTAGTAGAGGCTAAAGTCTGGGATGGTGATGCCTCCCGTTTTGGTTTTCTTCTTTAATATTACTTTGGCTATTTGGGGTCTTTTGTGGTTCCTTACAAATTTTAGGATTGTTGGTTCTAGCTTTGAGAAGAATGCTGGTGCAATTTTGATTGGGATTGCATTGAATGTGTAGATTGTTTTTGGTAGTATTGACATTTTAACAATATTTATTCTTCCAATCCATGAGCATGGAATGTTTTTCCGATTCTTTGTGTCTTCTTCAGTTTCCTTCATAAGTTTTCTATAGTTTTGAGCATACAGATCTTTTATATCTTTGGTTAGATTTATTCCTAGGCATTTTATGGTTTTTGATGCAGTTGTGAATGGGATCAGTTTCTTGATTTCTCTTTCTGTTGCTTCATTATTAGTGTATAAAAATGCAACCCATTTCTGTACATTGATTTTGTACCCTGTGACTTTGCTGAATTCATGTATCAGTTCTAGCAGACTTTTGGTGGAGTCTGTCGGGTTTTCCATATAGAGTATCACGTCATCTGCAAAAAGTGAAAGTTTCACTTCATCTTTGCCAATTCTGGTGCCTTTTGTTCTCTTATTGCTGATGCTAGGACTTCCAACACTATGTTGAACAACAGTGGTGAGAGTGGACATCCCTGTTGAGTTCCTGATCTCAGGGGGAAAGCTCTCAGTTTTCCCCCTTGAGGATGATAATAGCTGTGGCCTTTTCATAAATGGCTTTTATGATGTTTAAGTATATTCCTTTATCCCGACTTTCTTGAGGGTTTTTATTAAGAAAGGATGCTATTTTGTCAAATGCTTTGTTGCATCTATTGATAGGATCATATGGTTCTTTTCTTATATTGATGTGTTATATCACATTGATTGATTTTCGAATATTGAACCAGCCCTGCAACCCAGGAACGAATCCCACTTGATCATGGTGAATAATTCTTTTTATATGCTGTTGAATTCGATTTGCTAGTATCTTGTTGAGAATTTTTGCATACATATTCATCAGGGATATTGGCCTGTAATTCTCTTTTTTTGCTGGGTCTCTGTCTGGTTTGGGAATCAAAATGATGCTGGCTTCATAGATTGAGTCTGGAAGTTTTCCTTCCATTTCTGTCTTTTGAAGCAGCTTGAGAAGGCTAAGTCTGTTAAATGTCTGGTAGAATTCCCCAGGGAAGCCATCTGGTCCAGAATTCTTCTTTGTTGGGAGATTTTTGATAACTGATTCAATTTCTTCACTATGGGTCTGTTCAAATTTTCTATTTTTTCCCATTTGAGTTTTGGTAGTGTGTGTGTGTTTAGGAATTTGTCCATTTCTTCCAAGTTGTCCAGTTTGTTGGCATATAATTTTTCATAATATTCTCTGATAATTCCTTATGTTTTTGAGGATTTGATGGAATAAATCCATTTTCATTCATGATTTTATCTATTTGGGTCCTCTCTCTTTCTTTTTGAGAAGCCTGGCTAGAGGTTTTTCAATTTTGTTTATTTTTTCAAAAAACTAACTCTTGGTTTTATTGATCTGTTCTGGTTTTTTTCAAAAATTATTATTCTATATTGTTTATTTCTGCCCTGATCTTTATTATTTATCTTATTTTGCTGGGTTTGGTGTCTTTGCTGTTCTGCTTCTAGTTCCTTTAGGTGTGTTGTTAGGTTTTGTATTTGGGATTTTTCTTGTTTCTTGAGATACGCCTGGATTGCTATGTATTTTCGTGTTTGGACTGCCTTTGCTGCATCCAAAAGGGTTTGGATTGTTGTATTTCCATTTTCGTTTGTTTCCATATATTTTTTAATTTCTTTGCAAATTGCCTGGNTTGATGGAATAAATCCATTTTCATTCATGATTTTATCTATTTGGGTCCTCTCTCTTTCTTTTTGAGAAGCCTGGCTAGAGGTTTTTCAATTTTGTTTATTTTTTCAAAAAACTAACTCTTGGTTTTATTGATCTGTTCTGGTTTTTTTCAAAAATTATTATTCTATATTGTTTATTTCTGCCCTGATCTTTATTATTTATCTTATTTTGCTGGGTTTGGTGTCTTTGCTGTTCTGCTTCTAGTTCCTTTAGGTGTGTTGTTAGGTTTTGTATTTGGGATTTTTCTTGTTTCTTGAGATACGCCTGGATTGCTATGTATTTTCGTGTTTGGACTGCCTTTGCTGCATCCAAAAGGGTTTGGATTGTTGTATTTCCATTTTCGTTTGTTTCCATATATTTTTTAATTTCTTTGCAAATTGCCTGGTTGACCCATTTGTTCTTTAGTAAGATGTTCTTTAACCTCCATGCTTTTGGAAGTTTTCTAGACCTTTTCCTGTGGTTGATTTCAAGTTTCATAGCATTGTGATCTGAAAGTGTGCATGGTATGATCTTAATTCTTTTGTATTTATTGAGGGTTGCTTTGTGACCCAGTATGTGATCTATCTTGGAGAATGTACCATATGCACTCAAGAAGAAAGTGTATTCCACTTGTTTGGGATGTAGAGTTCTAAATATATCTATGAAGTCCATCTGGTCCAGTGTATTCAGGGCCATGGTTTCCTTACTAACTGTTTAGTTGATCTGTCCATTGCTGTAAGTGGAGTATTAAAGTCCCCTGCAATTAGCACATTCTTATCAATAAGATTGCTTATGTTTGTGATTAATTGTTTTATTTATTTGGCTGCTTCTGAATTGGGTGTATAGGCATTTAAAATTGTTAGCCCTTCCTGATGGATAGACCCTGTAATTATTGTATAATGCCCTTCTTCATTTCTTGTTACAGCCTTTAATTTAAAGTCTAGTTTGTCTAATATAAGTATGGCTACTCCAACTTTCTTTTGACTTCCAGTTTGGAAGCTGTTTTCTATTTTTGCATTTCTTTTTTCTTTTGCCTTCTTTAGTGTGAATTGAGCTTTTTATTAGTGTTATATCCTCCCTGTTGACTTATTTATACTTACTTAAAATGGTTTATAGTTGTTGCCTTTGGGTTTATGGTATATATTTTAAAATAATTTGAATATATCTTCAAATGATACCACTTCACATGTAGTGCATGTATCTTAATAGTTTATGTTCCTAATTCTTCCTTTCACTGTCACTGTTATATATTTTGTTACATATGTTATAAATACCCAGTACATTGTCCACTGCTTTAAACAATTGTATTTTAGAGCAATTAAAAATCAGAAAGAGAAAAGATTTTATTTTACTTACACTTATTCATTTTTTGTGTAGATCCAAGCTTCTCACTTGAATCATATTCCTTCTGCCCGAAGAACTTCCTTTAATATTTCTTGTATGGTGGGTCTGCTGGCAATGAATTCTTTGTTTTTGTTTTTTTCTCTGAGAGAGTCTTTATTTCTTTTCACTTATGAAGACTATTTTCACTTGATATGGAGGACTGGTTGGGCAGATTTTTTCTTTCAACATTTTTAAGTTGTGACTCCATTGTCGTCTTACTTGCAAAGTTTCTGACAAAGTTTATTAAAATCCTTATTTTTTGTTCCTCTGTATGCAATATGTTTTCGCCTCTCTGGCTACCTTCAAGATTTTCTCTGCCTTTCAGCAATTTAAATATGATAGGCCGAGGTGTGTGTATTTTGGTGGGGGAGGATATCATTATCTCGTTTGTTTTTGGAGCTTTTTAAGTCTGTAGTTTGGTGTCTTGTCACTAATTTTTGTAAGTTTTGGGGCATTCTGATATTTTTTCTCCATTCTTTCTCCTGCCATTCTAAGTATGTATATGTTACATTGTTTGACATTTTCTCACAGTTCTCAGATGTTCTCTCCTGTTTTATTTTCCTACTGTTTTTTTCTTCTTTACATTTCAGTTTGGGTAATTTCTGTTAGCTTATTTTCAAGTTCACTGATTCTTTTTTCAGGTGTTTCAAGTCTGCTAGTAACCTTTTGTTCTTTGTACTGTTCTTATTTCTGTAATTTCCACTTGATCCTTTCTTACAGTTTCCATGTCTCTAAATTTATAACTATCTGATCTTGCATGTAGTCTACCTTTTCCATTAGAGCCTTTAATATATTAACCATGTTTTAAATTCCCTTCCGGGTCTAGTTCTGATGATTGCTTTGTTTCTTCAAGCTGTGTTTTTGGCATACTTCATTAGTTTTTTTGTTGAAAGCTGAACATGTTGTATAGGACAGGAAATAATGAAGTAAATATTTTAAATGCTTGAAGAAGACTGCAGATTTCTGCTAGACCCTGGTATCATGGCCTGAGCCAAAATCAAGAGTCAGATGCTCACCTGACTGAGCCACCCAGGCACCCCTTTTTCTGCTAGTCCTTTAAGGTGGCATTTGTGTAAATTTGTTAGGGGTTGGGCTGTGTTTGAAGTTTATTATTGCCACGGTTACCAGAATTGATACTTGTTTTTGCCATGGGAACCGAGAAACTTCAAGTTTTTATAGTGTCCTTTGTCTCCTAGCATCCCTTATCTCCATGTTTAGCTTTGGATTTTCCCTTTATGCTATTGCTTAGAGTCTGTCTCCTGCAGCTGTATTCCACTGTTATTTTTACTCAGAGCTTGTTAGTGTGGTAATGGAGGGAAAGGGGAATTCTTAATGGTCTATTAAGCCTCAGATTTAGGCAGGTACTAGAATCTGGGTCTGGCCTTCACAAAACTTTATACTCCCCTTCCTTGGGTAGAGTTTCTCCTCTTTCTTTTTACCTACCTGCAGTATCTAGGTTTATTTTTTAAAACTTAAGGATTTTACTTATTTTTTTATTATTAAACATTTTTAACTTAAAACATTTTTTTCATTTTAATTTTGGGAGAAAGAGACAGAGCATGAGTGGAGGAGGGGCAGAGAGAGAGGGAGATACAGAAACTGAAGCAGGCTCCAGGCTCTGAGCTGTCAGCACAGAGCCTGACACGGGACTTGAACTCATGAACCAGGAGATTGTGCCCTGAGCCAAAGTTGTATGCTTAACCGATTGAGCCACCCAGGTGCCCCTAACTCGTTGAGCCACCTGGGTGCCCGTAAAACATAAGGTTTTTAAAGTTAAGGTTTTTAGAGCTTTCTCACCCTGCATTAAGGTTATTGTTACTTTACAGGGAGTGAAAATTGGGCTTCAGTATCCTGTTTTTTTTCCTTTCCTTCAGCAATCCTGGGATTCCACCAGTGTTCTCAGAGTACAGGCCTTGATGAATTTTTCTTTGCAGATTAAGCCTTTAGTTCCATAGGGAGATGAGGGAAATAGATCTGGGCTGATTGGCACTGGCTGTTCTATTCTTCAAGCTCCATAGGTGTGGGTGAGGGCAAAGATGAGGAGCTTTTTCTGCTCATTCTCAGATCCCCCTTCCCCTGCATTAGAGATTCTTTTCAGGTTCCTGGAGAAAAAAAGTGTACAATAGGGTGGGAACTTTATTATGATTGCAGTCCCCAGGGGCTTTACACCCTCATGTTAGCCCATATTCGTTCTTAAGCAGTTTGTCAAAATTATGTTTTAAATCCTCCTAACTGCAGTGGAATTCTCCTATGCTCTTGGGACTATATTTCCTTTAGTCAGAGAGGAAGCTTTCCTTTTTTCAGAGTTTTAGGCACTTATCCAGCCTCTGTGTTGCTCTATCCCTGCTGTATTTTAAAAATTTATGTATGTGTGTTTTTTTGAGTATAGTTGACATATAGTGTTACATAGTTTCAGGTATATACAGCCTAGTGATTTGACAAGTTTATACATTATGCTATGTTCACCTCAAGTGTAACTTCCATCTGTCTCTTTACATCGTTATTACATTGACTATATCCTTATGCTGTGCCTTTTATTTCCGTGACTTATTCCATAACTGGAAGCCTGTATTTCCTTTTCCCTTTCACCCACTTGGCGCAGCCTCCCATCTCTACTGTATTGCCTAGCGGTTGGATCAAGAGAAAATGGGGTTCAGTTAGGAGGAGTGTGATTCTTTTCACTCTCTAAACATTAGGAATCCATGTGGTCAGAGAGTAACTTGTGAGATTTACCTTAGGGTTCAGCATATGATCAATTTTGGTAAAAGATCTCTGTGCTTGATAGAGTATTTATTCTGCAGTTATTGGGTAGTGTAGGTCTGGTTAATCATGCTATTCAAATCTATATTTTTATCCTTTTCTAATCTCTTTCTGAGTTATTTGTCAGCTACTTAAAGAGGTATTAAAAGTTTCCCCATTATGATTATGGATGTTTTTCACTATATTTTTCCAACTTTCACTTTATATATTTGAAGGTTCTGTTATTTGTGTACGAATTTTAAATTGTTAAATCTTACTGATAAGTTATACTTTAATCCTATGAATTACACACCTATAAATGCTTTTTGGATTAAAGTCTACTTTGAGTACTATCAATATGGCTACAGAGGCTTTGTTTTAGTTTATGTCTGTATGACCTTTCTATACTTTTTAACTGTTTTTTTTTTTTAAGTATATTTATTTTTGAGAGAGACTGAGACAGTGTGAGCAGGGGCGAGGCAGAGAGAGACTGAGAGAAAGAAAGAGAGAGAGAGAGAGAGAGAATCCTAAGCCCAGTGCAGGGCTCAAACTCAGGAAACTGTGAGATTATGACTCTGAGCTGAAGCTGAGAGTCAGATGCTTAACCAACTGAGCCAGCCAGACACCCTTTCTTTCTTTCGTTCTTTTCCTTCTGTTACTTATTTTTGAGAGAGAGAGAGGGCATGGAGGAGGGGCAGAAAGAGGGAGGCACAGAAGCCGAAACAGGCTCCAGGTTCTGAGTTGTCAGCACAGAGCCCAATGCAGGGCTTGAATGCACAAACCATGAGGTCATGACCTGAGCTGAAGTCTGACACTCAACCAGCTGCCTCAAGAGCCACCCAGGTGGCCCTATTTTAAACTGTTTTCTTTCTTTTTATTTTAGGAGTGATTTTTGTGAACACCATGATAGTTGAATTTTGTTCCTTATTGTAATAATTTTTGTCTTTTTGGTCTGATTACATCTTTAGTGTTGTTATTAGAGTATTTAAGCTTATATTTGACACCTTACATTTTGTTTTTATATTAAGCTCTACTTGTTCTGTGATCTTCCCTCCTTTTTGCATTTATTTGGGCATTTTAATTTGTATTTCCTTTCTATTATCATAGTAATTATATACTATTTTACTGCTTTTTAAATGTTTACCCCAGAGGTTAAAACATGTATTTCCTTCCTTTTTAAAAATTTATTTTTCAATATGTAATAATAGTTGTAAGGCACAGAATTCAAAAGGTACAAAAGATTATGTGGTAGGAAGTCCTCTCTCCCATGCAAGTACTAATCAGGCCCGCCCTGCTTAGCTTCTGAGATCAGACGAGATCGGGCGTGTTTAGGGTGGTATGGCCTAAACATACGGAACATTAGATGGAAAGTCCTCTCTCACTTCTACCCACCAGCCACCCCATTCTTCCGCTGCCTCAGGAATGTATATAGACCAGCAGAGTCCTCTTTACTGGCCCCCAAACATACTATGTTTACTGCTCTTCTAGCTGGAAGTCTTGGTCCATATCTTCCTGCTTATTCATCCATTTTCTCATCCTTCAAAGCTCAGTTAAAACTTTTCATAAAGCTTTCTGAACAAATCTATTCTTAACTGATCTTCTAATAGTAATTGCAGTTTTCGTCACACATTTTAGCTTAATGGTACGGTTTTATGCTAGTTTCTTTTTGTGTTAAGTATATAAATCTAACTTTCTGTCCCGGATTGGGAGTTCCTTGAGGGCAGGATAATGTACTTTCATTTTGTCTGTATAATGCTGAGCATATAGCAGATACTCCTCAAATACTTATTTAATTAAATTGCTTCTCTGGTAATGGCTGTCAGAAGGTCATTTTCCACAAAAATTTCAATTTTCGTGCATCTTGATTCTCAATTGTACATGATAGATACAGTTTTTAAGAGTTTTGAATGTAATAGTGCAGATATAGAATGCAAACTACTTGAAAAAAATATTTGCTTATAAAATTGTGTTGTTTTATGTACTTGTTTTGCATTTCATTTTACTTTAAGTTTAAGATTAATAGCCATTCCTAATTCAGTATGATAGTGTAAAAATATTCATTCGTTGCTACTTATGACATGTGCACTTCCTTAAGTACTAAGAAGTTAGCACTTTCTTCCAAAATATCTTCTTTGTTGATTATAATTTTTCATCATAACATTTGTGAAAAATAGAAAATATTGAAAAATATTAGAAAAAATTACCCTACTCCTACCAGTGAGAGATAAATATTAACATAAATGTATAAACTGTTTTTTTTTCTGAGTATATGTAATAGATAAGCTCCTCATCTAAGTTTTTCATTTTGTAATTCTTAATGTTTACTTTTCAGCTTTTCCTGAAAGGATTCCTGTACACCTTAGAAGTGCTTGAAGAAGAGTGATAAAGGCAAGTATACAACTCTTTATGGTTAGTGAAATAACATGGTTCATAGACAAACCAAAAAGCTTTGGTCACCATATCTATCAGAAAAGAAAAAAGAAAAAGTAGAAAAAGAAGATTTGTATATAATTTGAATGGTTTTCCAGAGCACCCTCCTGAACGTTTGCCGTATTTTAAACTTTTTATTTTTTTAATGTTTATATTTGAGAGACAGAGCGCCAGTGGGAAGAGGCAGAGAGAGAAGGAGACACAGAATCCAAAGTGGTCTCCAGGCTCTGACCTGTCGACACAGAGTCTGACGCGGGGCTCGAACCCACAAACCATGAGATCATGACCTGAGCCAAAGTTGGACACTTAACCGATTAAGCCACCCAGGCACCCCTACATTTGCCAGACTTTTAAAACATAACTTTTAAGCTTACTTCTGATTTTAATTCAGAATAAATTGTTTCTTGAATGTGAAGTAATGGTGTATTATGTCTTTGTAGAAAAATTGTTAAAATTTCTGAGAATTTAATAAAGTTCTCTGAAATGCCTGGTCTGTAGATAGCTATTTTTTCCTTCCCTTCTCTTTTCCCCACTTTGTACTTTTTCCCCTTGCCCATCTTTTCCTCCACATCCTTCAACTTCCTTTTCTCTTTCTCTGCTTTTTCTGGTTTTCTTGTAAGAACTTTACTTTTCAGAGAAGCTGAGTGACTAAAAGAGAAGCCAACATTTCTATCTTATGACACTTTGTGGTTGAACTTGTTTGTGTTAAACCAGGTATCTCAATATATTGTTTGGAGAGTTTTATAAACTGAGCAATGTTACTCATTTGAATTTGCCATCTTAGAGGAGAAAACATGGGAGTCCTAAAAAACTTTGACATTATTGAACTCATTTAGTGCTCACATTGTTACTGTCAGCAATATATCATCACTTTCTTTGGTATTTTGGGCCCAATATTTGACTTTCCTTCATATTTGTGTATATCAAAAGGTAACCTTAAAGATTTATGTTGGCCTATAGAAAATTTTAACAAGCTTCAAAATTTTGACCATATTTTTTGTTTGTATTGTTACCATAACAATGATGCAGATAATAGATACAAATGTAAATACTAGTACATTTTAAAGTCAGCAGGTTTTCAAAATTCTTATAGAACGTGATGTTGAAAGCTTAATTTAGGTTTCTTTAGGGTTCCATGCTAAATAAGCCCCTGCTACTTAGTATGATTAAGGTATGTCTTGCTTTTAGAAATCCCAGAACTTATTAATCTTCTAGTATATAACCTTTGCAGCTGTATAGACAGCCTGTGCAAGCTTTGGCTTGGAAATTGACACCCTATTTCTAGGTTTTCCTAGGAATGCTGTTAAGTTTTATCTGTAATCAATCATCATTTCCAATTATCTGAAAATAAAAATGATGTACAAATGCTGGTGAAGTCTCAAATGAAGTTACATTAAAAATGTATTATTTTTTTTTTTAGTAGCAGATAGCCATTTGATTAGCTTATAACACTACCCAAAGAAATAGATTTACAGATAATATCTTTATATATAAGACAAGTAAAGTACGTTATTTGATTTTCCAGTTAATCTTGACACCATTCCTTTAATCATGGTATCTTTTAGTCTCATGGGAAAAACTTATGTATTTTGCTTCCAAAAACAACAAAAAATCAGTTGTATTATTTAGCTAATGTAAACACAAATAAGGAGAAAGGTAAATTACTACCTTATTATCAGTCTGTTGCTTTCACATCCTCCCATCTTCTCAGGGTCATTTAGACCCTGATGAGTTACTGGATTATCTTGGTTACATAGCCCTATTCTCTGAGGAGCTCAATGCTTTGTAGGGTGGAAATAATTCAATAACTATTAGTCTGCTCCACAAACTCATGAGGGAGGGTGAGTATAATCAAATATATGTACTATTGGCAATATTGGCAGTATTTTTGCCCTCAAGGAGCCCCAGAAAACTCCAGTAAAGGCCAAGACAGTTTTTAACTAATAAGGATTAAGGGTTTCTTTCTGAGCTTCCCCATTGAGAAGAGGAAAAACAAAAGCAATGTACTGTTCTCATGACTGCTACTCATTTGCCTAATTTAGGAGCAAAGAATTTTGTGGTATTTAGAAAGTAGGAAAGTCTTGGTGAGAGATAAATTATGTCTTTAAGTCTGTCATGATGTTTATGCTCCGGAGTCATGAAGAGGTCAGGAGATGGGTAAATAAGCATGAAGGAATATGGACAGCAGAGCCACAATGACAGTGCCATATACATGGTAAGAAGGTCTTCCTTCTAAAAGTAGTTAGCAGGAAGAAAACTAGAGGGTTTGCATTCTTATCCCTCTGAACTCTAGTAGCCTTTAGTTCACAGTGACTCATACATTCCAGCTAGGTAGTGCCTTCCAGAATGCTACTTGGTGGCAAGAAGGCTCCATACCCCCAGAACAGGACCATGGTAGGGCCTTACTGGGTGACAGGCTGTTCAAAGTACTTGGCAGTGTAGGGAGTTTTAAAGCTTGTTGAAGAAAAAATTGGGGGAAAATAGGTAAATAAAGAACTTCCTATACAATATTTTGTCCCCAGGTTCTGTGCATTAATACAAATTTATATATTTGCAGAAAGTCTTTGCATTAAGAAAAATCTCATCCCTGCTATCTCCCCTCCTTTTTTTTTTGCATGTGATTTCCATAACCATGGCAGTTGTGCTGACTTCACACCTCTTAGTTTCAGCTTCCTTTTAATTTCCTGCATTTAATACTGGTGTGTGATTGCATTTTGACCTTTCTTTTTCTCTACTCTTCCATCTATCCATTTACTGTGTTATTTCATTGCTTTTGAATTTGTGTGGTTATGTGGGAAGCTTCTGTCAGAGATGACACTATTCAGAGAAAGAGATTTCTTTGAATCTCTTTTTTGTAGGGTAGGGTGGAGGTGGGGACTAACTCCCAACTGTCCAGCACTTGTCCATTTGAAATGTAAACTGTCTTGCCTCTTGTTCCCCACCTCTGGAGTGACTCTGAATCTCTCTTTTTGGTAGTTGGTACAGAGCAAAGCTCTAGTGTCTGTGAAGACAGATTCTGTGTGGATCATTTTCTCATATGGTGCCAGATGGTCCTTTGTGTTCAGCGGAGAATTCCACTTATAAGATTTCTGTTTCCATTTTCTTCTCAATAGAGTAAACCTGTCACCCCTGTTTATCAGTGACCTTGATGAATATGAATGGTAACAAGAAATTCCTCTTTTCCATTAAAAATCCACGGTTAGAGTGGGATGTCCACTTCTCACTATTATTCTTTGAATTTACTTTGCTGAGTTTCAGCAGTTACTGTGGTTATGACTGAGAGGAATTAAATTGCCTAAGCCAGACTGTACATATTGAGTGGTCTGTTCCCTTTTGATTTCTCAAGTAATGGCTGTTCTGTAAACTATGATGCTGGTTTCCACTCCAAGATGATTCCTCTGGTATTCAGTTCTTCATAGGTTGAAACCTGTAGGGATTTTTTCTTTTTAACATTGCTATTTTCATTTGCTATGTACTTATTTTTAGCTTTTTCTCCTATTCTAGAAAATAATCATTACCCATTATCTAGAAAACTGTCTTTTAATCTTCTGATTAAAGATTGCTTAATGTTAGTGCCTATTTGTTTGGCTAGTGGCATGTTTTTTCTTTAACACTGGAGATTTTGCATGGATTTTTAATAAGAGGCTCTTTTCTTTTCTTTTCTTTTCAAGCATTAGATAGGCATGAAGCCTCCGTCTCACAGCTGCATGTGTAGTTACTGTTGAAGCAAATGCCTACCTAATTTGACAGTTTTGGTGTGTTTAAAATTTTTTGAGTTTGCAAATAAGCATATTAAATCTACTGATGGAGCCTTCGGGCAGTGAACAGTTATATGAGGACCCTGATCCTGGAGGCAAATCCCAAGATGCAGAGGCCAGAAAGCAGACAGAATCAGAACAAAAGTTGTCTAAAATGACCCACAATGCTTTGGAGAACATTAATGTGATTGGCCAAGGCTTGAAGCATCTCTTCCAGCACCAGCGCAGGAGGTCGTCAGTGTCTCCACACGATGTGCAACAAATTCAGGCAGATCCAGAACCTGAAATGGATCTGGAAAGCCAGAACGCATGTGCTGAGATTGATGGTGTCCCCACCCACCCCACAGCTCTGAATCGTGTCCTGCAGCAGATTCGAGTGCCACCCAAGATGAAGAGAGGGACGAGCTTACATAGTAGGCGGGGCAAGCCAGAGGCCCCAAAGGGAAGTCCCCAAATCAACAGGAAATCTGGCCAGGAGATGGCAACTGTTATGCAGTCGGGCCGACCCCGGTCTTCATCTACAACTGATGCTCCAACCAGCTCTGCTATGATGGAAATAGCTTGTGCTGCTGCTGCTGCATGTCTGCCAGGGGACGAAGCAACTATAGAGCGGGTAAGTCTGCCAGATTTCCTTTTTCTGTTAACTTACTGTTCTTTGTATCTAGGACTCTCCAAACTTCTTTTTGGTAGCTAAAAAGAGATATCTCAGCAGCTATCTCAAAGTCATGGTAAAAAATAGGCTTTTTTCCATTAAATACATGGGATGAATAATACTCATTCTAGCTAATGAATGGATATCTATAAATATATTCCTGTTTGCTTCCTAACATATTGCTATGTTTTATTTTACCCTTTTGCTAAAACCTTCAGTTTCTTTCAAGTGCTTTTTATGTGCTAAAGGGCTCAGTTTTATGGTAGAGGAGCAGAGGTGATTCTTATTTTGTTTTTGCACATGAATTGACTTTCTTACATTAATGAAGGCCCAAGAAAGTTCTAGAATCTGGGTTTGTCTGTGCTTAGCATAGGATTATACTAAATTGGTTATAGTTTTCCTATACACTGTGCCACATCATCAGCATTCAGTATACGTTTTGTGTGTATTCTTATAATTTACTCTTTATTAAGAGTTTTTAGGTTTGCCTGGATGGAGAGCTAGGCTTAACAAATTTATGGGAAACTCTTTTCATATAACTTAGTTATATGAAACTAACTTAGTTAAGGCATATAGTAGAAATAGTTCTGATAAGGTTTGAAAACTTAGGTACATGTAGCCAGGCAGGTAGTAACAATGGGTAAACTCATTCTATGGGGCTAGGACAAAATGGAGACTACAAGTTCTGTCTAAAGGGGCAATGTCTTCTTAGCTTTAGCTGATGGTTGTGATTTAGGACTGTGAGCCCAGTCTTGCCAGGTCTTCTGATTTGAGAAATTTGAAAATGAGCTTAGTAATTTCCTGATTTTTAACATAGGATAGAAGCCACAGTAAACACATTTGTGGGTCAGGTCTGCCCTATAAGTCACCATCTTGCTATCTTTTGGCTTTACTTTTATGTATTCCTTAAAGTTTTAATGATTAATCAGTCACTTTTATACTCTCTCTGCTTATGGCACAGGTAAGTATATATTACTGGATATTTAGCCTGGAAATAGCGATACTGAATCTAGAACCTTTAAACCTTTCCTATCTAAATGTGACATTAAAAACAAACAAGTAATAGACAGTAGATCACTTTAAGAAGTTAAGCCTGTCTGAATAACATATTTACCAGAATAACAGAATCATCAGAATAATGATTCACATCATTAAAATTAAAGATATAAATGAGGGAAAATAATATAAATTTGTGTGCATAATAGTTACCTTTTTTTAATGTTTATTTTTGAGAGGCCATATGTGAGCAGGGGAGGGGCAGAGAGAGGGAGACGCAGAATCCAAAGCAGAGTTCGAATTCACTAACCAAACCATGAGATCATTATCTGAGCTGAAGTCGGACCCTTAACCTACTGAACCACCCGGGCACCCCCATAATAGTTATCTTTGAAATAAAAGGGCATTTGGTCACTGATTATACAATCTAGTTAACAGTTAAAAGTACAACTATATAATTTGTCTTAATCTGTTCCAGAGGACACTAAGAATTTTTTTTTTTTTTTTTAACTTGTGATTCAGTGATTAGAGGGTGTCTGGGTAGCTTAGTCACTTAAGTGTCCGACTCTTGATTTTGGCTCAGGTCATGATCTCAGCCCAGGGTCGTGAGATTGAGCCCTGCACTGGGCATGGACTCTCTCTCTCTCTCCTGCCTTGCCCCTTTCTCCTTTCATGTGTACCCTCCCTCTCCCGCCCCTGAAAAAAAAAGAAAAAGAAAAATTGTAAGTAAAGTATATTGTATATGTTTGTATTGCTTTAGAAAACTTCATAGAGAGCCAAGGGAGAACATTTTTAAAAACTGTTTAATACATGTATTTACAGTAAAACCCACCAATTTTACTTTATTATTTTATTTTAATTCCAATGTAGTTAGCAATTTAGTGTTATATTAGTTTCAGGTGTACAATATAGTAATTTCAATAATTCCATGTATTAATAGTGTTCATCAAGATAAATGTATTCTTAATCCCCTTCACCTGTTTCACTCAACCCCCCACCTACCTCCCCTGTGGTAACCATCTGTTTGTTCTCTATAGTTAAGAGTGTTTTTTGGTTTCTCCTTTTTTTTCCTTTAATCATTTATTGTGTTTCTTAAATTCCACATGTGTGAAATGATACAGTATTTGTCTTTCTCTGACTGACTAATTTACTTAGCATTATATTCTCTAGATCAATCCATGTTGTTGGAAATGGCAAAATTTCATTCTTTTTTATGACTGAATAGTATTATTGCGTATATATACACCATGTCTTCTTTGTCCATTTCATCTATCATTGGTCACTTGGACTGCTTCCATAATTTGGCTCGTGTAAATAATGCTGCAGTAAACATACAGGTGCATACATGTTTTCAAATTAGTGTTTTTTGTATTCTTTGGGTAAATACCCAATAGTGTAATTATTGGGTATCATTGTGGTTCTATTATTAATTTCTCGAGGAACCTCCATACTGTTTTCCACAGTGGCTGCACCAGTTTGCATTCCCACCAGCAGTGCACAAGAGTTCCTTTTTCTTCACATTCTCACCAATGCTTGTGTGTTTTTGATTTTAGTCATTCTGACAGGTGTGAGGTGATATCTCATTGAGGTTTTGATTTGCATTTCCCTGATGATGAATGATGTTGAGCATCTTTTCATGAGTCTGTTGGCCATCTGTATGTCTTCTTCAGAGAAATGTCTGTTCATGTCTTTGCATTGTTAATTGGATGTATTTTTTGATATTGAGTTATTTAAGTTCTTTATATATTTTGGATACTAACCCTTTGTTGGATATGTCATTTCCCATTCAGTAGATTGTCTTGTAGTTTTTTTTGATTGTTTCCTTTGCTATGCAGAGTTTATTTTGATGAAGTGTTCCAATAGTTTATTTTTGCTTTTGTTTCCCTTGTCTCAGGAGATATAACTAAAAAAAATGTTACTCCCACTGATGTCAGAGAAAATCCCTTCTAGGATTTTTATGAAAACCCACCAATTATTTATTTTTTGGGTTTTTAAAAAAAATTTTTAAGTAATCTCTGTATCCAGTGTAGGCCTCGAACTCACAACCCTGAGATGAAGAGTTGCAAGCTCTTTTGACTGAGCCAGTGAGGTATCCCTGAAAAACCACCAATTTTAAACGTACAGTTGATTAGTTTTAAAAAGGTGTGGTCATATAACCGTAGTCATGATGTAGAACATTTCCATTACCCCACAATGATTTCTTAAGCCCCTTTGCTGTAGTCTGTCCTATTTTCTCTAATCCTTGACTTCTCGCTGCCACTGATCTACTTTCTATTACTATTGTTTTGCCTTTTCTAGAATTATTCTAAGTGGTATCATACAGTATGTAATCTTTTGTGTTTGGCTTCTTTCACTTAGCATACTGCTTTGGAGAATTAGTTATGTTGTTACATCATTCCTTTTCTTTGCTGAATAGTATTCCGATGTGTATCTGTTTGTTCATGTGTTCCCTGGTTGATGGACATTTAGATCATTTCCATTTTCTGGCTATTGTTAATTAAACTTCTATAAACTTTTGTATGTAGGACTTAATGTTTTCATTTCTCTGATTTATATGGTAAATATGTCTGCCCTGTTTTAACCCTGAACATTTTTGACACCTAGTGTGTGCTTTTTTCCCCCATGCTGGCAACCAGTTCTGACATCAACTGGATGTCCTACAATTCAATTAAATTCTGACAATAACCCGTTAGGGTTAATGTAGCTCTCACTGGTTAAAGGGCTCAGTTCCACTTCAGATGTCAGTTGGAAGTCTCAGGTTCCCACCTGTACTTTTGACCAACCAACTATTCCTATAACTAACTCCCTGTTCAAATTTGGTTATTTACAAGAATGGCTCACAGAACCCAGAAAGGCACTTACATACAAAGTGGTTTATTGGTTTATTATAAAGGATACAATTCAGGAATACCAAAGTACAATGGCTGCATTAGGCAAGGTGGATGGGGAGGTTTGGTGGTGCAGAGCTTTCATGTCCTTTTTAGGCACACCACCCTCCCAGCACTCAGTGTTCACCAGGCTGGAAGCTCTCTGAATCCTGTCATTTAGGGAGTTTTGTGGCAGCTTCATTATGCATGCACAGTTGGTTAAGTCATTGACCATTGGTGAATACCTCATTTCCAAAACCTCTCCCTCTCCAGGAGGTTGAGAGGTGGGGATGAATGTTCTACCCCTCTAACTGGACCTTGGTGTTTCTGGCACTGTGCATCTATCCTAAAGCTATCCTGGGTCTACATTTTCGCATATAAAAGATACTCTTACACTCCAGAAATCCCAAGGGTTTCAGGAGCTCTGTGCCAGGAACCTGGAATGAAGACCAAATATATATTTATCACGATGTATGTTTTACTTACAAAGTGACTGTGCCATTTTGCATTTCTATCAGCAGTGTATAAAAATTTCAGTTTCTTCACATCCTCATCACTATTTGGTATTGTCATCATTTTTAAATTTAACCAGTCTAGTTTGTGAGTGGTATCTCATAGGGGTTTTTAATTTGTATTTCTCTAATGGCATGAAAAGATTGGTAATATTTATTTTTTATGCAGTTTGTAAAGATTGGCTGGTGATTTTGTTTCATTTTTTTAAATGTTTTTTAAAATTTATATTGAGAGAGAGAGATCACGAGTGGGACGAGTGGGAGAATGCCAGCGAGAAAGAGAGAGAGAGAGAAACAGAATCGGAAGGAGGCTCCAGGCTCTGAGCTGCCAGCACAGAGCCCAACACAGGGCTGGAACCCACAAGCTGTGAGATCATGACCTGAGCCGAAGTCAGACACTTAACCGACTGAGCCACCTAGGTGCCCCTGGCTGGTGATTTTAAAAAGAGGAGATTATTTCTAAAAATTGATGTTAATTTTTTCTAGACATTTAAGTGATCTGACAGAATTCTCAGAATTAGCAGAGTAGTCATTCATTCAGACAGTTTCCTATTTGCTTAATTACACTTGCTAAAGAATGGATGTCTTATAGTTTTAATAATTTTTTTTAATTTTTTTAAATGTTTTTTATTTATTTCTAGGAGAGAGAGAGACAGCGTGAGCAGGGGAGGGTCAGAGAGAGAGGGAGTCACAGACTGAAACAGGCTCCAGGCTCCGAGCTGGCAGTCAGCACAGAGACCGACGCGGGGCTCGAACCCATGAACCGCGAGATCATGACCTAAGCGAAAGTCGGACGCTTAACCGACTAAGCCACCCAGGCGCCCCTACTTTTAATAATTTTATTTATAATCATCAGTCTGGGAAATAAAGCTCATGTTATTCATGTGTAAAATCAGAATACATTAACAATTGTGATTTATGAGATTTGACTAGGTTTTTATTTGCTTGTTAGAAGTTTAGGCTACATTCTCTTTGGGAACAACAAATTGCTAGAACCTAAAGTACTCTACTTACCCTCTTAGCCCATATGATTGGGACTAAATAGTTTGTCACTTAATCAAAAGTCAGTTGAGGCGCCTAGGTGGCTCAGTCAGTTGAGCGTCCAACTTTGGCTCAGGTCATGATCTCGCAGTTTGTGGGTGTAAGCTCCGCATCAGGCTCTGTGCTGACAGCTACCTCAGAGCCTGGAGCCTGTTTCAGATTCTGTGTCTCCTCTCTCTGACCCTCCCCTGCTCATGTTCTGTCTCTNAAAAAGGCTCCTGTCCCAGCTTTGCTATTTACTAGCTGAGTGATTTTAGGCAAGTTACTTAACTATGATTTTTAGTGCTCTTGCCGACTTTGTTCTTTGAATCTATGATATAGAATATGAAAAGTTGTACAGATGAAAGTGCAGACTGGTGAGTGCACTGAAAGCTTCTGTTATGATGTCTCAGTTTTATGTGTTCTTCTTTCGTATCTTATTAAAATACTGAAAGATCAGAAATATTTTTGGGGCGCCTGGGTAGCTCAGATGGTTAAGCATCCGACTTCGGCTCAGGTCATGATCTCACGGTTTGTGGGTTCGAGCCCCACGTCGGGCTCTGTGCTGACAACTAGCTCAGAACCTGGAGCCTGCTTCGGATTCTGTGTCTCCCTCTCTCTCTGACCCTCCCATGTTCACGCTGTCTCTCTCTCTCTCTCAGAAATAAATAAAACTTAAAAAAAAATTTTTTTTTGCCAGTTTGTTTTTCATACATTTGTGTTCAGTAAATTTTTATTGAGTATTTGACTTAATGTTGGTTTTGGGCAGTGATCTACAAACTATTTTCTGTAAATAGTGATAGTAAATATTTTTGACTATTTGGTCTTTATCACTACTCAACTCTGCACTGTAGTGTGAAAGCAGCCTCCCACAATATGTAAACCAGTTGGCATACCTGGGTTTGGCTGTGGTGGACAGTATCTGCACCATGGCCCATACTTTGCCTACTCCGGATTTAGGTGCTGAGAATATATGAGTGAATAAAACAAGTAAAGAATATTTTCTCTTGTGAAGTTTACTATATAGTAAGAGGAGGTAAATAAAACATGCATATAAAATACAGTTATCTCCCACTTTTTGGAAGTTCACGTTAAGCTTTTACTTTTATTGAAAGACCTGTGTTAGTGTTTATTTTGACTAACTGAAAAAAATCTGAAGAGGATTTTTGCTTCTACAAAAAAAGGTGAAAAGTGACAGTGGCACTCAGCATTGGTTTTGGAGCAGTTACAGAGGCACACCTCTAGTAGCAAAAGTAGTACTGCCAACCTCCTTTCTTGGGAATTACATTTAGCATCTCAGCATCAAGCTATCATAGCTTTGAACTAGATCTGTGAGCAACTGTACTTTATCTCAATTTTTTTGTGTGCATCTGTTAGCAGGGTATGTCCTAGGATATCAGAAAAGCCTAAGAAAGGTTATTTTTTTTTGTCTGCGGATGATCAAATTTTTTTTCATACAAATTAGTGGTAATTGCTTATTTGCTTTATGCCATTTCAACCTACAAAAATTTTCATATGAATGCTATATTTTGGATAGTGTGAGAAATCTGTATACAATATGACAGTTGTGAAAGGCAGTGAATTCTAGGGCAGGAAATTATAAGCAGAGTGGTCAAGGAAGACTTCATTGAAAAATGGGCACAGACCTGAAGGATGGGAGGAAACCAAGAGATATCTGGGGAAAGAATAGGCCTGGCAGAGGGAATAGCAAAAGGAAAGGTCCCCAAAAGCCTATACTATAAAGAAATTTTACTGAAATTGTTTTTTTCTTGGTATTTTTTTTAACGTTTTATTTATTTCTAGGAGAGAGAGAGAGACAGCGTGAGCAGGGGAGGGTCAGAGAGAGAGGGAGTCACAGACTGAAACAGGCTCCAGGCTCTGAGCTGGCAGTCAGCACAGAGCCCAACGCGGGGCTCGAACCCACGAACCGCGAGATCATGACCTAAGCGAAAGTCGGACGCTTAACCGACTAAGCCACCCAGACGCCCCTTTCTTGGCATTTTAAGGGACAAGATGATCATGTGCATTAAGGCCATAAGTCATAACTGCTTGTCTGTGCATGCCAGATAGGTAAGGAACAATACTTGGATCAGATCTTACTAATGAGAATTTGATGTATGTAGATTAAACTTATGTTGTATGGTTTAAATGTTAATGCTTTTTGCATTGCTGAAAAAATTCAACTTAGTAAAATTTAAAGGTCTTACTGGCTTTATTCAACAATTCAGTGAATTGGTCAGCATCGAGTGTGGCAAATAGAAAGGAGCTCTAAAAAGCTGTACAAAGTGAAAAACTTATATTTATAGACAGAAAGGAACAGAAACAAGGAAGTTACACTAGGCAAAAAAGTAATTGATTATTGCTCTGTTACTTTTCCTATATGGGATGGCAGGGGGTTATCAGGTAGGTTACCTAACTAATACTGATCAGGTAATTCCTGATTGGTTGGTTTAAGAGTCCCTTTCTGGGAGAGGTAGAACTGTAATTAGTTTCTCAGTGGGTAATGTGGGGCTTAGCATAAGTGATTCCATTTTGGGCTGGTTATCTTGTTTTTAATAAACTTAGATGCTTTTATGTGGCTTTTAGAATAGTCATGTCAATTGCCTATTCTAAGGTACAGTTTCAAGTCACCTTTTCTCAAGTGTATTTGTCCACTTTCTCACATTCAACTTATGTACATATGTGACTTAGACAAATTTCTAAATTTGGAAATCGAAGTTAGTTTTCATTAAATGGGTCATTTCTTTATAATAAAGACTTCTTATTCCACCAATACAACCGTCTCTTAAGTAAGTACCCCCAAGTTGGATATTAGCACTTTGAGAGATGTGAGGTATAAAATGGTGTTATAGCCTATTCTCAAAGACTTTACAGTCTTAGGGTGGCAAGATTTACACAGGTAACAGTTAAAGAAGCAGTGTGATGTGGTGTAATCAAGCCCAGAAGTCAGGAGCCTGTGGTTTTTAGATTCTAAGAATGTCTTATTTCTCTTATTAAATATCAGTGTGACCTTAAACAAATTAAATTCCATAGGTTTCACTTCCTTCATTTTTCAGATGAGGTCGTTGTACTAAATAATATTAATTGTTACTTCTAATTTGAAAATGCCACAAGTTAAACTTGGCCTTCCCAGTCTTTTTCATGACACACCTAGAAAATTAAAATATCTATCCAGCACACCAGACTAAAGTGATGACATATTCATAGCCAGGGTAATTGATCTAGTTACTCTAGGCTCTGCGTGGCCCCCTGGAGGGCTACAGCATACTTACAACTCATCTTTGTGGTTAAAATCTTCAATAGAGAACAAAATATAATCCGTTATTACTGAGTTAAGGTCAATAGAAGTTGAGAGAAGGGAGAGCTAAGAATGGAGTCCTGTTACTGATGGGCTTTATGGAGCATGTGTTCCTTGGGGGATCTCTTAGGAGTATGAGGCACCGTAAAGATGGATCTTCATCCTAAGACAATACACACAGATTTCAAGTTTTAAAATAGCTCAGATGTGCTTTAAAGATGAAGAAGAAAATAGAAGCAAACCCCAGCTGTGAGTCTCTAGAGAGCTGGGACCATGTATTAGTTATCTTTATTTCCTGCTTAGAACCCTAGGGCCTAACCAGTATGAGGACTGGTAGAACGTTTAGAGAAGTAACGAGAGGTAAGATAGGAAGAGTGCATGATTACGTACAACTGATTTTTAAAATTCCAGTTTGGGGAGAGAGCTTTGATTTAGCATTATAAATGTGAAACTAAATAATTCTGATGATGTGACTGGAAAACAGGAAGCCCTCATTGTAGATTTCTGAAAGGAGGTTTGCATGTTGAAAAAAATATTTTTTAGTAGTTATGTTCAAGATGGAATAAAAGATGAAAAAACAGCTAAGGTATCAGGGAGTTCAGTGGAGAACTTATTGTCATGTAGTGTAAGCATGTACCAACTTTTAAACCAATATTTAATTATTTATTTTTATGGGAAAAGTCATTTTGACTTTTCAGTAGCCCCAAAATTCCATTCCTCCAAAGTCTAGGTGAAATATCATACCCTATTTCACAATAACAGTGGTTAACTAAATAGTGAAAACATACTAATCAGTGCTATTTAAATACACTTCATTTTATAAAACAATAAATGAGATTTTTTGGCCATTAATTCTGAGGAAAGAATAGTTTAATTAAACGGGAATGAGAAGGTAGATACAAACTTGGAAGCTTATGAGGGGAAGTTCAAAGTTAGTCCTCCCAGTTCTCTATTAAGGTTAGTATCACTTCAGAACTCAACATCTTATTTTCCTGTTTATAGGTGAATTTAGAAAAAGAGTATTTAGGCTGCTGTTAGGGAAGTTTTGTGAGTTATTTAGAGTATGGCCAGAGAGGAGAATTTTTTTTTTTTTTTTTGGTAATGCCTGGCTTTATCTGGGAAATAGAGAAAAGAGGAATGGGTTGGGAGAAGCAGGCAGGGTAGAAAGGGGAAATAGGGTTACTCTTCCTGGTAATCTCCTCTGTTTTGTGGTTAAGAGCCCAAGTGTTGGGAGACTCTCACACTGAAAAGGCTGAGCCAACTTGATAGAATCATGGTTTCCAGGTCTACGTATAGATTTTCTATGCAACAGAATTGGATCGCTCTGGGCAAAGGACAAGGGAAAGGCATTGCCTGNAATGGAGGTCCCCTCTGTCACTCCCCCAGCTGCTTTCTTTGCCTCCAGGCTGGCACCTCAGGAGCAGAAAGAGCTGTAGAATGCTGTCCCTATTGGCCTATATCTCCACAGGTGGAATGGGGGCAGAGACTGCCCGAAGGACTTCCCAACCAAGGCCAACTCTGGAAGAGGCACAGAGAGCTCAGTGCCTGCTGTTGTCTGGAGTTCATCTTTGAATTAGCTCACCCATTCTCTCTCATTTACAATCTCATTCTTAAATGTATTAAAATATTAATAAAGATTTACAGCTTGTGGATTTAGAGCAGGGCTTATAAGTAAGGGATTCTGCCTCCTTGGTAAATCACAGTAGGATAGCATCTGGCTCTGTTCATATGAAAGGGAGATTTCTAAGATTGAATTAGTTGAGCAAAACCTGAAAGCTCAGGAGTAGTTTTCCCAGAGGGGAAGAAAGGTGGTGGGAGGGGTAGTTCCTGTTGCTGACCACTAGGTGGTGCCCCTGGACCAGGATCAGTAGGTGGTGATGAGGCGATGCCGGTCCTAAAGATGTTAATGAATACGGCATGATGACTTGAGAAGAAACAGATCATTAGGATATGAGCTAGATTGAGTACAGTGACTGTAATATAGTAGTAGGTGCTCTTTGTAAATATTGAACTAAAATGACAACTGTGGAAATGGATAATAGAGTAGGTAGGATTTAATGACAGAAAAAAACTAATGGTGAACAAAATTTAAAACCTAAAGATTTGTTTGGGAGAAGTAGTAAGACAATGTCCATTTTCCCACAAAACAGCTGAAAAATTATAATTTTTTCTTTAAAACTTTTATTTTTTTGTCCAAGATTTTATTTAAATTCAAGTTAGTTACCATAGTTTAGCATTGGTTTCCGGGGTAGAATTCAGTGATTCTGGAAAATTACACTTTTTGCTGAACACCAATAGGGATTGCTGTTTTTCTGTGTAGTTAGTGTCAGTTAGCTGACATTGTCAAGGGATTATTCCTATCAAGGGAATACTATGAACTTGGAAAAGAGGGGTTAAGTCAGAGATGGAGATGTATTTGACTTTTTAGTTGTTTTCTGTTAAACATACTTTATAGAGCAAAACTTGGTTGCCGAAATAAAGAACCTTTAGGTTTATTAACCCTAGTTTAGAGGTCCAGAGTGTGTATGTTTCCTTTATTATAGTATTTTATGTAGTGGCCCAAAAGATATTTTGATTATCCTTAATGATCTTATGTTGACATTTAGTATGATTGTCATAAGAATGAAGGTATTGTTAAGGTGTTCTTGAACTTGGTAAAATTGTTCTTGCAAAGTTATCATCATAGGGATGCTTCTAAAAGTTTTTTTGCTTGTTTGTTTTAATCTGAGTTACATTCCTCTGGAACAGCAACTTTTGTGATGAAGGCTCAACAGACTACAAAGTTGTGTTCACTCTTTAAGTTAAATCTAACCTCTTTTGCCTTTACATTACAAAATAGAGTAATTAGATCTTAAAAGGAATATAATATGTGACCTCACTTATGCTTTTCATTTTATTCATGAGGGAATACATCAGTAGCCTTGAATCTTAGCTGTGAGGGAACAGAAATTTGTCATCTAAAATCCACTACTCTTTTGTTTATCCAAAACGCTGTTAAACTGTCTTCCCTTGTGACTGTTAGCTTCTGAAGACTCATAGGTAGGTAAGTAAATAGAGAGACAGACCGGGATCACATATTACATAAGGTAATGACTAGAACACATTGTTGTTTGTTTGTTTGTTTTTTCCAGAAGTCAGAGTATAGCATTTTATCTCAAGAAAGACAGGCAACTTTGACAGGTTAGCACAAATAGTAAGTAATTGTTAAAAATTAACTTATTTTGGGGTGCCTGGGTGGCTCAGTCGGTTAAGCATCTGACTTCGGATCAGGTCATGATCTCACGGTTCATGGGTTTGAGCCCTGCGTTGGACTCTGTGCTGACAGCTCAGAGCCTGGAGCCTGTTTCGGATTCTTTGTGTCTCCCTCTCTCTCTGACCCTCCCCTGCTCACATTGTCTTTCTCTCTTTCAGAAATAAATAAAACATTAAAAAAATTAACATATTTTGATGTTACATCAGTCTCACTTGTGATCTTGTCAGTGGGAGCAGACTATATTTCACTTTGGAGTTTTCATACTTCAAGATCACAATATATACTTACATTGATTTGTATTTCTCATTTTATATACAGATGGACTCTACTTTTTCCTAAGTAGAATCTTTTTAGATATATAAAAGATGTTTGATTTTAAAAATCTTATGACAAGTCTCTTTGTAAAAAGATAGCAAAGATTTATTGGTTTATATATTATAAAAATACTCATACCTGCTACCAAAGATCAAGTCAAATATTTAATTAATTAATTTGAGAGAGAGGAAGGGAAGGATAGAGTACATGTGTGTGACTGGAGGAGAAGAGCTGAGGGGGAGAGAGGGAATCTGAAACAGGCTCCAAGCTCAGTGCACAGCCTGACACAGGACTCAATCCCACAGTGACCCGAGCTGAAGTCAGGAGTTGGACACTTAACCAACTGAGCCACCCAGGTGCTCCTCAAGTAAAATATTTATTAAGAACTGACAAATTTATTTTATCATAGTAATATCTTACCGGGATAAGGAGCTCTGACTCAGATTTCACAATTGTAATACTGAGGAAGTTAAGAATTCGGAAACTTTGGGTTACAAAATGAGCCCCTTGCGACACATCAATTTCCAGCCAAAAGATCCCTCTCTGTTGCTAACTGATAAGCAAGACTCACCGACTGCTAAGCTTTAGGGACAATCCTTATCAAACTCCTCATTTTATGGATCATTTTTACAGGTCTGAAGATCTTAAAATCTGCGTGAAGTTATATAGCTAATTATAAGTGATACCAGATCCAGATCCCTGGGCTCTTCTGGTTCTGTGTTTAGGATTTTTGCCTTTTTATCCTTTTGATCATGTCAGAGAATTGAAGAATAGCAGTTCTGTCAAGAAGGAGAAAGGAGGGGCGCCTGGGTGGCTTAGTCGGTTAAGCGTCCGACTTTCGCTTAGGTCATGATCTCGCGGTTCGTGGGTTCGAGCCCCGCGTTGGGCTCTGTGCTGACTGCCAGCTCAGAGCCTGGAGCCTGTTTCAGTCTGTGACTCCCTCTGTCTCTGACCCTTCCCTGCTCACGCTGTCTCTCTCTCTCTCTCTCTCTCCTAGAAATAAATAAAACATTTAAAAAAAAAAAAAGGAGAAAGGAAAAGGTGAAAACAAAATTTTTTCTTTTTCAAGATACTGGTGACTAGATCAGCTTGTTTGAATGAGGGCAGAAACCTAAAAGCAGTGACAAAGACTGATTTCTTACTACCTATTTGGTTTCTTTTTTTTTTAATGTTTGTTTATTTTGAGAAACAGAGCATGAACAGAAGGAGGGGCAGAGAGAGAGAGAGAAGATAGAATCCCAAGCAGGCTCTGCACTGTCAGTGCAGAGCCTGACACACATGGGCTCAGTCTCAGGAAGTGGGAGATGTTTACTTGAGCCAAAATTAAGAGTCGGATGCTTAACCTAGTAAGCCACCCAGGCGCCTCCTACCTGTGAATTTCTTATGCTACTACTTTTAAATAATTCTTGTCTTCTTTGTCAGATGAGTAGCAATAAAAATAAAATTGTAATGATTCCTTAGAGTTATTTTAATACTGTTCATTATTAAAATATGAGCGTGACACTCTGGATTCTCACATATCTAAACAAAATGATAAGAAAGTAGAGTAATTGGGGTGCCTGGGTGGCTCAGTCAGTTGAGCATCAGACTTTGGCTCAGGTCATGAGCTCACTGTTCCTGAGTTTGAGTCCTGCGTTGGGCTCTGTGCTGACAGCTTGCTCAGAGCCTAGAGCCTGCTTCAAATTCTGTGTCTCCTTCTCTCTCTGCCCCTCCCCCACTCACGCACTGTCTCACTCGGTCTCTCAAAAATAAATAAATGTGAAAAAAAATTAAAGAAAAAAGAAAGAGTACTTATTTACTGGGCCTAAGATAAGACCTTTTCTATTTACTGAGATAACCAGTTAAATATAGTCTCTATGGAGTTGTTTCTGCATTGTGAGGCTAAGGGTAGAAAAGAGAACTCATAATTGTAGTCTCACATTAACCACAAAATAATGTTGGAGAATTATAGCTAAGAAAGGGGGATGAAGGTAAGAGCCATCCCTCCTTCATCTTTCTTATCCTGAGAATACTGAATTTCAGTGACTCATTCAGTAATTGAGAATCTTTTACACATAGTTGTCAGTGATCTTTGCAAGAATGTTTTATGGAAATGAATTTGTTTTAATATTATTATATGGGATTGTACTCGAATATCTAATGTATACAAGACCTTTTTAATGTAATAATGTAACTTATATTGCATGTCAGCTTTTTGAAGTAGGTCTGAT
>NW_027551577.1:1340336-1432821 GCF_008692635.1 Crocuta crocuta | reverse complement strand
AGTACATGACTAAGTCAGTTTTTTTCTTTTGCTCGTTTGATAGTGTACATTTTTATCATGTACTTAGGGTGAGGGGTATAATATGAAGGCAGAGGGTATAGAAGATCTCAGAAGGACCTAGACTGCCAAAAGTTGGTTAACCTGCCAAGTCTTGGGAAGATACATCTAAGGAGACTAATTTTCCTAAAACACCTAAGGGGGGGGGAACAATTGGTCTTAGAAATCTAAAGTAAGATTTGAAGCTTGATAATTAACTCTTACAGTTGAAATGAATACAGTAGAAATTCAGATAAAAGAATAGAAGGTTCCCATTACTTTCCATACCCACTGTCAAAGGCCACAGTGAAATTGTTGAAATTCCAGAAGTCACCATAGTCTAACCTCTGAACAGTACTTTAAAGTAGGAAATGCAAGCTTATTGATTTATCTTTGCTTCAGATAATCTAGCTGGCAGATAATCTGACAGCAGCAGTGATTGTTTTTAATTCTATGTTTCTGGTGTTGTTTCCCCTGCCAAGTTTCTATAACTATCTGAGGAGTAAAACAAGAATTCTGGAGCATACTACTAAAGAAAGTTTCACCTATCTTTTTGAACCTTTCATTAACACAATATTTATTGTATTTATTGAGGTTGGAAAGGACTTACACAGTCATTTTATTAATCTCTGTAACATTCTCTCCAAATGGTTATCTGGCCTCAGAATCTTCCAAAGAAGCCCATTCTACTGTGCATGCATCTGTTAAACAAATCGAACATATTAAACTGGAATCTGTATTAAATTGTATTTCTTCAGTTAGGGCCAGTCACAGAATGTAATGCCTCTGCAGGGATGAATTTCTTTCATAATGTGTGTTTCTGAATAATCCCTTCTCTAGGCTAATAATCCCTAGTCCTTGGGATATCCTTTTTTCTTTATTTATTTTTTAAATGCTTATTTATTTATTTTGAGAAAGACAGAGGGAGAGGGAGAGAGAATCCAAGCAGGCTCCATGCTGTTAGTGCAGAGCTCCACACAGGACTGGAACCCACGAACGGAGAGATCATGACCTGAGCTGAAATCAGGAGTTGGACCCTTAACCTAATGAGCCATGCAGGCTACCCTTCTTTTTTATTTCTTAATTTAATAAATATTTATTTATCCAAGCATTCTAAATGATAGAATGCAATAATGAATCTTTACTGTCAACACTGTACTGTAAAATATTACTGTCTTTATAAGTGAGGAAAACAGAAGATTGAGGTTGAAATGACTTACCAAGTTCACACAGTTGGTTAAAAGTTGACTGGATGTCAGAACCATGCCTAGCTCCAAAAGTCATGCTTTGACCACTATTCTATTGTGGGTCTTTCCAAGAATAATCTCATAGCCATCGATAAAGCCTAGCGAAGATAGGCTCAAGAAGACGGTTGGCCTAAAAGAATGGCTTGAAAGTACTTCCTAGGTATGAGATTCTGGGGATTCTTGGGATGCTAAATGAATTTAGAGTCTTCCTGGGCTCCATTGGAAAACTACACATCAAGTAAATTCTTGACAGTCACAGATCTAAATTTGTGGTTTCAGCAATTCACTAAAGATCCCAGAGGTCCATGACAAATATGGAATGCTTAATAAATTTGAATGTCATTCTTGTGCATGGGCCATGCTAATCAATTGTATTGTTCCACTTTTGTATATATGCTGAAGTAAGCATGGGAGTGTTCTTCCACATCATAATTTTGAATACTTAGTCATATTGGTTCATCAACTCTTGATTATTCCAGTTCTTCCCTATTCCTGTTAAATTGTGGTGTCCAGAACAGAATACAGTATCCTGCTATGTATTTACTGAGTAGGGACAAGAGCTAAGCTATCACTTTCCTAATTCTAGGGTGCTGTTCCATTCTCTCAGTGTACATAGCTCCATTTTGAAATTGTTTTTCCATTTTTACAATCTGACTTATTTTTAATATCTTTAATTTTCATTTGGTGAAATTCATAGAATTTATTTCAGCACAATTGAAATTTTTATAGATAGTACTTTAAAAATACATATGCTTAGTAAGTTTGAGAATGTTAGAAAAGAACACTTTTCTGAAGAACTTATTTCTTGTTTCTAAAATATTTGCTTTTAAGAGTAAGATGCTTTCAAATTATATCTTCTTTTTAATATGGTGTTAAAGATGGAGAATGTCACTTAATATTTCTTACCTTAAGCACCTAATTTTTCTTTATGTTTGCATAATTATTTAATGTATGGCCGTATTTTTGTGGCATGTCTAAAATCCAGTCATTTATTATACTTAGAGCTTCAGGTACATTTGTTTTTTAATCACTGCTCAGTTCTTTTTTATAAAATGTTTTCTTTAATGTCTGGTGATACTTGAAATCCAAACAGGTTTCGTCTTAAAAAAAAAGTAATTCCCAGCTCAAAATAATAGAAATTTTATAAGGTAAAAGAAGTCTCTGGGTTTGCAATAAATTATCTCCCAGGAAATCAGATGTGATGACAGAGGAGTGGTCTGGGTCTGTAGGGACCTAAGAAGTAAAAGTTGTTGTAGTTGTTGTTAGCCATTTATTTCTTTTTAGGATGGTAAGATAGAAAATGTGTTTCTCTGTCATACTTGTGATATTATGATGTTTTTATACTTCACCGAGATTTAAAAAACTAAAAAAAATTTTAAATGTTTATTTTTGAGAGAGAGGGACAGTGAGAGCAGGGGAGGGGCAGGGAGACAGAGAATCTAAAGCAGGCTCCAGGCTCTGATGTTAGCACAGAGCTTGATGCAGGGCTCGAACCCATAAACCACAAGATCATGACCTGAGCTGAAGTAGGCACTTACCTGACTGAGCCACCCAGACACCCCTATATTCTTTAAAAGTAGCATTAGCACTTTTATTGAGGCTGTTAGAAAAATTTGATCTTACAGTGCAGAGTTATAATCTGGAAAGCAGTATTTAACATTTGAATACTGCTTTCTTGTTTTGGATGTGAAAGTTTTTAGTTGGAAAGAAATTCTCATATTTGATTTCTGAGCCAGAGTTTTAATCAGATGTTGACAATTTAATTTGAACATAAATCTTTTTAGCAAATATCAGTAGCAGGGAATTAATTCATTTCCTGGCTTACTTGGGAAAGATGTCACTGGAAAGCTTTCTTTATGATTTCAAGAGGCCCTCTGCTGATGCCTTCTGGTATTGCTGAAAGTATTCTGCATTACACTACTGATTCTTACTGCCTGCAGTGTATTTTAAAGATTTTTCTTGGTTAATTCTGATATAATTCCACCGTCCTATTTTAAATTACCAACTGGGTTATGTAACTAATTCTTTTGTTTTTATTGAGGTAAAATTGACATACAATATCCTATTAGTTTCAGATGCACATCATAGTGGTTTGATATTTTCATACATAATGAAATGATCCCTATAATAAGTCTAGTTACCATCTGTCATGCAGACTTATTATAATATTATTGGCTACATTCCCTATGCTGTACATTATGTCCCCATGACTTATTTCTTTTATAACTGGAGGTTTGTATCTCTTAATCCCCTTCATCTATTTTGCCTGCCCCCAACCCCTCTCTCTCTGGTAACCAACAGTTTCCTGTATCTGTGAGTCAGTTGCTGTTTTATTTTGTTTTGTTTTTTAGATTCTACATAGAATTGAAATCATATGCTATTTGTCTTTCTCTGTCAGACTTGTTTCACTTAGCGTAATATCCACTGGGTCTATTCATGTTGGTGCAAATGGTAATTCCATGACCTAACGTTTAAAGAAAACAATAAAAGAAAGGACATTAAGTGTCTGGAGTAGTGGCTCCAAATTATTTTGCTCATCCACACCTTTAGCGTATCTAATATTTTTGTTTTAAATCGTACACGTATGATTGTTTCTATAAATTATATATATCACATAACACAAAAATTAAAAGGATGATATAAAAGTACAAATGGAAGTTATAATGTTTTCTTATCACAATCCGTTGGATATCTTGCATACATACTCAGGTGCATGTATCCTATATTAGGATCAAGATTAAAAGAATAATTCCCCTCTAAGGAATTTTTGGATAATATGAAATCATTTTATATACCTTAGGACTGTGATGCTAACCATAATATTAGAACAGATTTTACAACAGAACTGTCAGTTTTGAGGTAGGTTGCCTTGGGAAGAGCAGGCAAAAGCTGGAGAACCACACATCATGCATGTTGTAGGACATATCCACGACTCCAGTTGGACTAAACAATCTGATACTCCTGAATTCTGTGACTGTAGGTAGGAATTCATAGGTGGAGCACTTACATTTAAAACATTGTAGGAAACTTAGGCTGTGAATCTGGAACAGGACTAAACTGGGAAATTGTTCAACCTCTTCACCCAAACCTGTTCAGAACTTCTGCTATCTTCTTTAGAAACTTGATGATTTCTGGGGTACCTGGGTAGCTCAGTCAGTTAAGATTCTAGCTCTTGATTTTGGCTCAGGTCTTGATCTCACAGTTGGTGAGATCAAGCCCTGTGTCAAGCTCTGTGCTGACAGCATGGAGCCTGCTTGAGATTTTCTCTCTCCCCTCTCTCTTTGCCCCTACCCTCCCTCCCTCTCCCTCTCTTCCTCTCTCTCTCTCTCTCAGAATAAATAAACTTAAATGTTTTTTTGATGATGTCTGCTGTCTCCACATAGGAAAAGTTTTAAGTCCTCTTGTAATAGTCTGACTATATAGGAGAATAAATTTATAAGTAAGGAATTCCAACAATGAACTTTATTAATGGAGTTTTACTCTGCTTTATTATACCAAATAAAAGGAGAGAGGCAGGGAGAAAACATGAAAGTAAGTTTAGGATGAACAATTATTTTAAAGTGTATTGTATCACAATCCCTATAAATCTATAAGTACTATTTCATTAAGAATAATTTATTCTGCAGTATAATTGAATAGCTTTACTTTTTTAAAGTTCAAAATTGTATCACCTTCAAAAGAAAACTTTAGCATCCATCCACCCTTCCTTTTTTCTTTTTGGTGAGGGGATGGTTTTGTGAAATCCAGCTAGCAAAGATAAGCCAGCAATAAGCTTATAGCTTTTTCACTATAATTGAGTTTTGTGGATATGACTATAGTGCTACAGAGTATCTATGTAAGTTTCTTTGTTGTGGTGGTGATTTTCTTCTTTCTTGGTTGATGTAATACCCTGTCCTGTGTCATTGCTCACAGAGAGACAGAAGCCCTAAGTCTAGAGTCATTAGAACTGAGATTTTTTTTTTTAAATCTCTAATCCTGCATTTGTTGAGAAGATTTACATCTTAGTAGCACTTTTATTTTTAAAATATAAAAGACACAAAATGAAAGGCCATAAGAGTAAAAGAGTCCTGATTCTGATCTGTTTATTTCTGAGCATTTCTTTATAGGAATCTTAACAGTGGAGTAGCACATCACAGGAACTGAAGAGCCATATCACCTACCTACCCTATACGGATGTTCTGTGGGAAGTTTTCTAGAATGTTAGTGAAATAGGAGCTTATTAGAACATAGTACAGTGTTAGGGAGCATACATTTGGTTTATTAATAAAAGTCTCATATGTTAAGCAGCTATGCAGATACACACTTAAATAACCACCATCTTTTAGTATAGGAGTAGAAGAATATCTTAAACATTGTTTTCTGGCTTTAGTTCACCAGAGGCTTTCCAACAACACTGAACTTGTTTTCAAAGGATTATAGATTGTTCAGGACACAACTATACATTCTTTTGGATTAAAAAACAGTGTCTATGTTTTATACTGCTTGGAACTCTTATCTGTTACAAAGATGCAGAACAGCTGAAGAAAACAATCTACCCATTTTTTATTGTCACTGATTCTTTATTACTGGAAGTATTTCCTTGATAAATTTCTTTCCATTTTCCATATTCCTGGGGTGTCATAAATTTTCTTTACAAAATTTGTGATGAGTTACACCAAATATAGAATCAAATAAAGTTTAATCAGTTAAATACTTGTGAGGTTAATATATTCTTCTTAGGAATATTCCCCCAGAGGGCTTTCACATATGAGGTGATCTTGCTTGAGTTTCTTGACAAAAAGATGGAATTCAGGCTATTTTCTGTTGTCAGAAGTTTAGCTTTGTGAGAATGAGAATAAAGGTTTTATGATCTGATTATAGCTCAGGAGAATTTAGGTCACAATTTAAATTACATGCCTTCGGTCTACATACTGGTTTGGGATGTATATCCTTTTTTTAAAGTTTTTGCTCCTACTTCTGTGTCATTATGTTTTGTTGCATTTGGGTGCAGAGATAAGCTTGACTTTTACATCTTGTTCTCATCATTAGAAGGATTTGTAGTTCTAGTGTTTTACTAAATAAAATCAGTTGAATAAACAGTTTTCTTATTTAGATGAGTTACACTTTGTCGCATATAGACTAAGTTTACCAAATATGTGGTTTAACCAAATAGTTATTTTTTCATCTTTTAGTGGGATTTACCTAAAAATTAGGTAAAAAAATCAGCTGCCATTGAAACTGGCAAATTTCAACTTTTCTAAAAAAATTTTTTTTTACAAAAGCAGTTGATGTTTTACATTAGGATAAAACACTCCTGTGTGTCTCTTCTTTACTACAGCACACAGTATGCACTTCACTTCTGGTTAGCAGATGTGTAGGTTTTTTCCCCCACACCAAACAATTCTCTGCAGGATCGGCTGGGTATCCTACAGTTTAATGCAGTAATGACCCTGTCTGAGAGGATAGCTTCACATCCCACAGATGAAGGGCATAGACCCACAGGACTGCTTTCCCTCCCTATTTAGCTGCCACTGGCAAAGTTCAGGTTTTGACTAGCTGGCTACAGATCAAATGGTCCTATCACCCACTTCTTGGGTTCCATAAATTTGTTAGAGGGCTGAGAGAACTCATGAAAATATTTTACTTACTATATTAGAGGTTTATTATTAGAGGATGTAACTCCAGAATGGCCAAGAGATGCAAAGGGCAGGTATGTGGGAAGAGGCACAGAACTTCCTTGCCTTCTGGGTGTGTCACTCTCCCAGGACCTCCATGTATTCACCAACCTGGAAATTCTCAGAACCCCATGGGTTAGGGATTTTTGTGGAAGCTTGATTACATGGATGTGGTTGATCAGATCATTGGCTTATGGTGATTGATCACAATCTCCAGGCCCTCCTTACTCCTTGGAGGTGAGGGAGTGTGGGACTGGAAGTTCTAACTCTAAACACATGGTTCCTCTGGCAGTCAACTCTCATCCTAAGGTTAAGTGGGGGCATTCCACAAGTCACCTCATTAACATAAAGTCTGGTGTGGTTGATGGGCGCCTGGGTGGCTCAGTTGGTTAAGCATCTGACTTTTGATTTCGGCTCAGGTCATGATCTCACTGTTCATAGGTTCGAGCCCCACATCAGGTTCTGCAGTGACAGCACAGAGCCTGCTTGGGATTCTCTTTCTCTCCCTCTCTCTGCCTGTCCCCCCTGCCCCTGTTCATTCTCTCTCTTCACTCTCTCTCTCTCCTCTCCCTCAAAAATAAAAAACTAAACTTAAAAAAAATCAGGTGTGGTTGAACAGGGTGGGGAGCTTGTTATGAATAATATGACACTCATTTCACCTTTATGCTCTAAAGCTATTTCAGGATCTAAGGACAAAAGACTGAATATTATAACAAAAGATGCACCCTTTGCTGTTAATACTCAGGAAATTCCAAGAGTTTGGAGAACTATAAGCCAAGAATTGTGGATAGACGACCAAAAAATACTGCAAATCACAATATCATATGCTAAGTGTGAAAATGTCAAAGCCATTCTTTTTTTGTATGATTGAATGTTTTAAGCTATATTTTTCTTTAGGAAAAAGAGAGAGAGACTTTCTCTCTCCTTAAAGATTGGAACCCTTGTGAATGTTTTTTTCTTCCTGTTAGTTTATTTCTCTTATCATTCATTGTTTATAGCTTCACAATTCTGTATTGTTCTAGTACTGTTTTTGAAATTACAGCTGGAAACTCTGAAAAGCATTTTGACAAAGGAAGACTGAATTGTGACCTTAGACCAAGAGTGAGCTACAGGAACAAATGAAATTAAGAAATTAATATTATTTCAGATATGTATCTTTGTTCTTAGTCTTTCAGAGAATTGTTGAAACCAAGAATTTTAAAGTCATCTCTTTGCTTTTCAGTGTAATTAGAAGTATAAAACATTCCACTTAAATTTTTTGTGAGGGAGTTTCCATAGACTGATATACTAGCATTTTTCAAAGTTTCAGAGTTCTCAAAAACAGATGTTTTCTTCACCATATTTAACACAAGGAAACTTTATTTTAACCTTTATGTTTATCAGATAGTATAAAACATTAAAAAAAAAAAGGGGGGGGGCGCCTGGGTGGCTTAGTCGGTTAAGCGTCCGACTTTCACTTACGTCATGATCTCGCGGTTCGTGGGTTCNCCCCCTAAAAAAAAAAAAAAATTTAAAAAAAAAAAAAAAAAAGAAGCCACTACAGGCTTCTAATAACCAGAATAACTCTATATTCTATTTCCTTTTTTTCCTCAGGCAATAATTTTTATCCTGGAATTTATTTAAATATTTTCTAAATAACATACTTATGTCATTTTTTCTCTTATAAATAGTATCTGTGGATTGCCTATAAGAAGATGATGATTAAGCTCTCCTATCTCTTTGCCCACATTTTATTAAAAATTTAGTCAAATTTTGATACTGTTTACATATGGCAATGTAAATATTTTTACACATTTGGGGGATGGGAAATTCTCCTCTGTCCTTTGAGGTTCTTAGGCAGATTAACAGGAGAAAATCCTATCTAGTTATTCAAGTATGGGTGCTCCATAAGAATATGAGGTCCACAGGAATTCAGGCATTTGAGGCTTATATGCCACCCAGAGCTAAGGAGAAGTTGGGTATGGGTCTGGGACCTAAAAGGAAAGATGAAAAAGAGTAAGTGTTTGGTAAACAAATATTTGCTGGATATACAGAAACAGTAGGGCATAGAGAAGAATTTTAATGGACTTTGCAAAGTTCCTCTCTACCAAGTTCAAGTTTTACTGTAGTTATTTATGGTGATAGTTCTCTTCCTAGAGCAGTTTCTCTATCTAAATTCTTCTAGGCATTTAGGGGAAAGGTCAAAGTTTCTTTGTAAGACTTCTGATTCTTTTCTTTTTTTTTTTTGAAAGAAAGAGAGAGAGTGAGCCAGGGAGGGGCAGAGAGTGAGGGAGAGAGAAATCCCAAGCAGCCTCCACGCTGTCAGCACAGAACCTGATGTGGGGCTCGAACTCACAAACTGTGAAATCATGATCTGGGCTGAAACCAAGAGTTGGATGCTTAACTTACTGAGCCACCCAGGTGCCCATGAGCTTCCTGATTCTTAAAAATTATCAGCCTAGAATCATCTACATGCTAGAGAGGCACATTTTGGTGAGCAGATTTTGCTCCCCTACAGTCCTAAAATTGAGTTGGTAGATTGTTTGATCTCAGTGGATCAGTCACAATCTTGACAATAGGTCAGTTCAGTTAAACTCATTTCAGGAGGTAGTGATGCGGGTAGGCTTCCAGAAATAGGCCTATGGTATACATGCAATTAGGTATTTAATAAGACATTTCTACAGAAAGAAAAGAAGAACAATAGTTAATGATTGGAACAGATTATCAGCCAATTTCTGAGTTCTGAGGGTAATGAGAAAATTTCTAGATATAAGGGTCGAAGCATCTTTTATAGTTTGAATGTCTCTAATTATGTCATTGTGTCTTCAGGCAAACTTTCTCAGGGGCCCATATAGCAACAGGGTTTCTTTTATTTTTTTAAATTTTTTTAAATGTTTATTATTTTTGAGAGAGACAGACAGAGTGTGAGTGGGGGAGGGGCAGAGAGAGAGAGGGAGACAGAGAATCCAAAGCAGGCTCCAAGCTCTGAGCTGTCAGCACAGAGCCCAACGTGGGGCTCGAACCCATGAACCATGAGATCATGACCTGAGCTGAAGTCGGACACCTAACCAACCCAGCCACCCAGGCGCCCCAGCAACAGGTTTTCTAAACATGAATTATTAGGGTGATTTCTCTGAGGTTTGCATCAAGTTGTTCAGTTTGCAGGACTTCAGGAAGGGCAGTTTCAGTTTTCATTGATTCTACCTCAGAAGGATCAGAGCAAAATTGAGAACATTAGTTTGGAGAGTTGTAGTCAGGCATTGGAGAAACTAGAAGAATTTAAGATCTAGTCCAATTTAGAATGAACAGTATTAGAATATAATATCCACAAAGCTGTGCTATTGAAACATTTTTTTCTCTCTATAACCACTCATTTCTACCAAAGATAGCCAAATTAAGAATAATTTGTTTGCAAAATAAGCCTAAATTTAATAAATTGGCCCAATTATTTGCATAAATGCAGCAAGAATAGCAATCGATCATATAGGCTCTTTTATTACCAGTTTTTTTAAATGTTAGAGAGAGAGCAGGGGAGAGGCAGAGAGACAGGCAGAGAGAATCAGAGTGTGGAGCCAATGCAGGGCTTGATTTTACGACTGCAAGATCAGGACTTGAGCCAGTATCAAAAGTCAGATGCTTAATCAACTGAGGCACACAGGTACCCCATACAGGCTCTTTTAAGTCTGCTTTGGTGAAACTGTTTATAAAGGGAACTTCAGATTGAACTTTTTACAGCCTCCAAAGCCTAAGAAATGAAACCAAGCCAAATACTTGCCATTAGACTTTGTCTACAATATAATTCCTCTCTTTTCAAGGTCTCCCAAATATCCTGAGGTTCCTACACCTGCCAGGAAGTTACCTTTTGTCATTCACCTGGAAAGGCTGCTAGGAACCTTGTAAGCAAGGTATCAGGCCAGTTTTTCCAAGGGGCTTTATTGGCTCTATAGTCAACCTTGGTTCCTTAAAGCTGTCTGGTCATATCTGAATCGGTGCATCTCTCTCTCAAATATGATCTTCCAGTCAGAGTTCTGGTAATATAACCAGTGTTTACAGTTGTCTCTTGTTATAAGGACAACAGATTCTTATTGAAATTAAGCAAATAAATAATGTTGGCATAAAAATAAGAACATTCACTGAGAGTTTCTAAATTCTGGAGGGGTCAGGTACAGAGAAAAATATAAACGTCTCAATCATGCTTATAAAGATATGATTTACCTAATTGCTGTAAGCTTATATTTGGCCTAGAGGAAAAGTTTCCTTATATATGGGAAATAAAAGATTAAAGAGCAAACAATATTCAAACAAAAAGTCTTAAAAATTATAGTTATTCTCCTCCGTTTATTTAGTCCCATATAATTCTTTTGCTGGAATCCAGTTTTTCTGATAGTTCTGGAAATTTTTACCCAGTTAAATTTTATGATCTTAAAGTTGTCAGAAACCTGTCTTCTAGAGTCTTTTCCATGAATCTTCTTGAATATGAAGCATTTTTGCAGGAACACTTTTGTAAAAGCACCTGAGTAAAATAACTGTATATAAATGATAAAAGACTTAAAAATGTCAGTGGTTAATGATCTGATTAGAACTTACTACAATGGAGTTGACAAGAAAATTGGTTATTTCTGTGACATACAACATTTTAAGACAATAACTAGAATTATGATTGATAACAGTATACCAGGACATATCAGAATTTTGGAAATTTTATACAGTTTCTAGAACATTACTATTGATAATATTTACCCATACAGTATAACATAAGATTTATCATCACTTACATGATAAATGCTTCTCATGTAATAACATCAAATAAGCCAAGTTTATTTAAAAAATTTTTTTAATTAAAAAATTATTTTTTAATTTCTATTTTTTGACAGTGAGCATGCCAGCACACATTCATGTGGGGGAGGGAGAGGGAGGGATAGAGTCACAAGTAGGCTCCATGCTCAGAGTGGGGTGGGGGTGGGGTTTCTATCTCATTACTGTGAGATCATGACCTGAACTGAAATTAAGAGTCAGATGGTCAACCAGCGGAGCCATCTAGGCACCCCCAAATAAGCCTGATTTGTTCTCTCTCCTTATAAAAAAGAGATCTGATCTTTTTGCTTTTTTTTTTTTCATGAGGCCCTTTGAAAAATTCCAAAGCTATTTGAATAGGATTCGATTCTGAGGAACTTTGTCAAAAGATATCAAAAACTTTAAAAATAGGTCACTATGGAACAGTATGTAGTTATCTATTTATCCAAGTTCCAATTAAGACTTAACAGGCAAATATAGAAAGTCAAATGTCTGCATAAAAGAAAACCTTAACCCTTTTAATAGTGAGAATATATAATATTCAGTTTTCTTAAGTAATCAAAAACTTGATTAAGCAATATGAAGCACAGGACATTATTTTGAAAAAAACACAAAAATTCTGTTTTCTAGTGGGCAGATTAAGGGCAAAGAAAATCCCTTCATAATTTTTTGTTATTGAGAGCAGACCAAGAAAACTTTGCCCTTTAAAAAAGTTATTTATTTTAGAGAGAGAGAGCATGCATGTGCGTGTGCGAGTTGAGGAGGGGCAGAGAGAGAGAGTGAGAAAGAGAGGGCAGGAGAGAATTCCAAACAGGTTCCATGCTGTTATTGCAGAGCCCCATGCAAGGGCTTGGACCCATGAACCTGTGAGATGACCTGAGCCGAAATCAAGAATTGGACACTTAACCAACTGAGCCATCTTGGCATCCCAACTTTGTGCTTTTATTATAAGAGAGAAAAATCAAATTCTGATTTTGCCCCAGTATACTTTTGATATTAAAACTCATTGTTAAATAAGTTAATTTTAATTTTAACCAGCTTGGGCCCACATTAAAATTTCTCTTCAAATATTCCTTTTCTACAAACCTACAACTTTGTTTTTTACATTCAGATTTTATAATTTCCTGTCTCATAACTAGTTTTACTCTAAGACAAATTTTCTTTCTTTCCTTTAACAAAAACCTCTCCATATTTCATATCTTTTCTTGAAAACACATTCTGCCTTCCTTGTATTATAGGCTTATTTTCTTTATTACTTCTAGTAGCTTTGACTACATATATTAATAAGAATTCTTAGCCCTTAGAAATATTAATTTCTAGTAAAATAAGTATAGGCATGCCTCACTTTTTTTTTTTTTTGCTCTTTGCTTTATTATACTTTGCAGATATTGATGCTTTTTTTTTTTTTAAATGAATTGAAGGTTGGTGGTAACCCTGTGTTCAGCAAATCTGTTGACCCCATTTTTCCAGCATTTGCTCACTTCATGTCTCTGTGTCACATTTTGGTAATTCTCATAATATTTCTAACTTTTTCATTATTACTATATTTGTTATGGTGATTTGTGATCAGTGATCTTTGATGTTGCTGTTGTAATTGTTTTGAAGCACCATAAGTCCTGCTCCTCCTATAAGACAGAGAAATGTGGGTGTTCTGATTCCTCCATTGACCAGTAGTTTCCTGGTCTTTCTCCCTCTCCTTGGGCCTTCCTATTCTCTGAGACACAACATTAATGACATGTGGCCAATTAATGACCCTTCAGTGGCCTCTAAGTGTTGAAGTGAAAGGGAGAGTCATGCATCTCTCACTTTAAAATCAGAAACTAGAAATGATTCAGCTTAGTGAGGAAGGCTTATCGAGAGCCAAGATGGAATGAAAGCTAGGTCTCTTGTACCAATTAGCCAAGTTGTGAATGCAAAGGAAAAGTTCTTGAAGGAAATTAGAAGTACTGCTAGCAAACACACAAATGATAAGAAAGTGGAACAGTCTTATTGCTGATATGGAGAAAGTTTTAGTGGTCTAGGTAGAAGATCAAACCAGCCATAACATTTCTGTAAGACAAGACCTATTCCAGAACAAGGCCCTAACTCTCTTCATTTCTGTGAAGGCTGTGAGAAGTGAAGAAGCTGCAAAAGAAAAGTTTGAAGCTACCAAAGGTTGGTTAATGAGGGTTAAGGAAAGAAGCTGTCTCTATAATTGTAAAGTGAAGTACCAAATGCTAATGTAGAAGCTATAGCAAGTGAATCAGGAGTTCTAGCTCAGATAGTTAATGAAGATGGCTATACTAAACTAAATTTCCAGTATAGACGAAACAGCCTTCTATTAGAAGAAGGTGCCATCTAGGACTTTCTGTAGCTAGAGAGAAGTCAGTGCCTGGCTTCAAAGCATCAAAAGTGCTTGGTAGGACCTAATGCTATTGGTGACTAGAAGTTGAAGCCAGTGCTCATTTCCTATTTGAAAATCCTAGAGTCCTTAAGAAAGCTAGATCTACCCTGCCTGTGCTCTAGAAGTGGAACAACCAAGCCTGGATGACAGCACATCTGTTTACAACATGGTCTACTAAATACTTTAAGCCCACTGTTGAGACCTACTGCTCCGAAAAGATTTCTTTTAAATTATTACTGCTCATTGACAGTGTACCTGGTCACTCAAGAACTCTGATGGAAATGTACAAGATTAATACTGTTTTTGTGCCTGGTAACATAGCATTCATTCTGCAGTCCATGAATCAAAGAGTCATTTTGATTTCAAGTCTTATTGTTTAAGAAATATATTTTGCAAGGCTATAGCTGCCATAGAGATCCATCCTCTGATGTATCTAGGCAAAGGAAATTGAAAGCCTTCTGGAAAGGATTCACCATTCTAGATGACATTAAGGACATTCGTGATTCATGGGAAGAGGTCAGAATAATAACATGAAGAGAAGTTTGGAAGAAATTGAATGCAACCCTTATTGATGACTTTGAGGGACTCAAGACTTGAGGAGAGGAAGTAACTGCAGCTGTGGTGGAAATAGCAAGAGAACCCGAATTAGAAGTGGAGCCTGAAGATGTGACTAAATTATCAGAATCTCATGATCAAACTTGAACAGATGAGGAGTTGCCTCCTATGGATGAGTGAAGAAACTAGTTTCCTGGTGGAGATTCTGTGAAGACTGTTGAAATGACAACCAAGGATTTAGAATATTACATAAACTTTGTTGATAAAGCAGTGGCAGGGTTGGAGAGGAGGGACCGCAGTTTTGAAAGAAGTTCTGCTGTGTGTAAAATGCTATCAAACAGCAGCACCACATGCTACAGAGAAATGGTTCATGAAGGGAAGAGTCAGTTGTAGCAGACTTCATTGTTGTCTACCTTTAAGAGATTGCCACAGCCACCGAGATCAGTCAGCAGCCATCAACGCTGAGATAAGACCCCCCAGCAGCAAAAAGATTACAACTCACTGGAAACTCAGATGATGGTTAACAGTTTTTAGCAATAAAGTATTTTTAAATTAAGTTATATGCATTTTTTGATAAAATGCTATTGAACACTTAATAAGCTATAGTATTTTTTTTGAAAAAACTTTTTAAAATCTTTAGTTTATTTGGGGGGGGGCAAGTGGGGAAGGGACAGAGGGAGAGAGAGAGAGAGAGAGAGAGAGAGAATCCCAAGCATGCTCTGGACCACCAGCACAGAGCCTAGTGTGGGGCTAAAACTCATGAACTGTGAGATCATGAACTGTGAGATCACGATCTGAGTCGAAATTGGATGCTTAACTGAGCCACCTAGGCACCCCCCCCCAGAAACTTTTTAAAAGCTTATTTATTTTCTTTTGAGACAGAGAGAGAGGGAGAGAGAGAATCCCAAGCAGGCTCTGTACTGTCAGTGCAGAGCCTGATGCAGGGCTTGATCCCACGAACCATGAGATCACAACCTGAGCTGGAATCAAGAGTTGGAATCAAGAGTTGGCCGCTTAACTAACTGAGCCACCCAGGTGCCCCAATAAGTTACAGTATTGTGTAAACATAAATTTTATATGTACTGGGAAACCAGAAAATTCATTTGTTTCATCTAATTGCAATGTTCACTTTATTGCCATGGTCTAGAACTGAGATTACAGTATCTCTGAGGTATACCTATAGTATACCTATAGTGAGCATTTGTGAACTGTTATACCAGCATTCTTTAGATTGGCAAATTTATAAAAACATTTCACAATTTCTAGGAACTTAGTACTTCTTCATATTGCATTCTGTCAAGTAAAGCACAAAACTTTGTTTACTAACAGACCCAGATTTATCTTTAGTTTCTCTAAAGGAGAAGGAAGTAAGTAGATAAACCTATATTAAAAGTTTGCCTAAAAATTCCTATCTCACTTACATCTATCTAAATCGTTTGCTTTCAACAATGAGTTTTTAAATATAATTTAAGTTTTTTTTTCTTAAAATTTTTTTAATGTTTATTTATTCTTGAGAGATCGAGACAGAGCACAAGTGGGAGAGAGGCAGAGAGAGAGGGATACACAGAATCCTAAGCAGGCTGCAGACTCTGAGCTGTCAGCACAGAGCCAGACAGGGGGCTTGGACTCACAAGCTGTGAGATCATGACCTGAATCGAAGTCAGACACTTAACTGACTGAGCCACCCAGGTGCCCCAGTAATGATGATTACATTATTCACAAAAACTTAATGAGACATTAGACAAAGGCAGCTGTCATTCCAAGCATTTTTCTCATTGACAAATTTTGTAAGAGATATAACATGAACTTACTTGATTAGTAAACCTAGGTAGAGTAAATATATGACACTTAGTGTTGATAACCCTAAAGACATGTCTGTATTAATTAAACTAAGGAAATTAAGCTACTTTTTATTTATCAAAGAGTTTTCTCAGATCATATGAACCTAGAAAGCATTTGGCTTAGTTTCTATATTTCTGAGAGTTTAGAAAGAGTGAATTTATATAAGCGCTTATTTTTGTCAGTTACATAGAGCTCTTTTCCAAATTAATTTTGAGAATAGCATCAAGAGGTAGAGGCAAACCATGAGAGACTTTTGAATGCTGACAAAAACTGAGGACTGATGGATGTGGGGGGAGGGGGGGATNAATGTACCTACATAGATGTACCTATGGACAAACACAAGAGATTTTAAACTATATAAAACTTGCTAGTTTATAAGTAACAGTTGGAATAAAGTTAATTTGCTCAGATGGCTAAAGTCTTTTCGTGTTTGTGGAGAAGACTTAAACAATTTTTTTTAATGTATATTTATTTTAGAGAGAGAAAGATAAGTGCAAGGGGGCAGAGCAGAGAGGGAGACACAATCTGAAGGAGGCTTCAGGCTCTGAGCTGTCAGCACAGAGCCTGACATGGGGCTCAAACCCATGAACTGTGAAATTATGACCTGAGCCAAAGTCATACTGAGACTACTTTTAAGATTTATATTTGTCCCTGGAAGTAATCTTAAGGAGTCTGTGGTCTTAAGTTTGTTGTTTTTTAAAGTCATCTTTACCTCTTTGTTTTTTTCCCCTTTACTCTTAGGTGAGTGTGGGCATTATTTTAGATACCCCCTGGATTGTTTACATTTCAAAGACAGAGCAAGAGTTACATCTTTCAGAGGCTGAGAAAGGTGGTGAATGCCTCCTAGAAGGACTTTGGTTTACTAAGGCTAATTTTTACAAGTCTTTTGAGATAAGTAGGGGAGGTTTTAGAATTGGCAAAAAAGAATTCCTGGATTTGGGATTACCTGTAGAGCTGTTTTTAGTTTTGCAAAAATTTGTAAGATTAGGACAGCTGCTCTCATTTTTTTTTCTTTTCCCAAAGAATTGGGTTGCAACCTAAATGATATCAACGGGCTGATCTGCACATCCAATTACATTATCTACAAATTGCTCTTTTCCCTTTGGGTACGTAGTTTTATTTTAGCTTAGTGGAGGTAAATTAAAAAAAAATCCTATCAGGCTCTGAATAAAAGCTTCTAATTTCTGCTCAATTTTAACCATAGAGCTACTTAAAATCCTTTTAAACATCTTGTCATTTTTTAGCTGAGACAAACAGTAAAAATTTCTGGTAGTACTGAGCAACTTCATGGACTTAAGAGGTATCTTCAAAGAGCATGCAAAGGTTACTACCTTCTTAAGATCCAGTCACTCCCAAAGATAGCCAAAAGAAAGAATCCATAGCCTGGCCTGTCCAGGTAGGCCAGAAAGCCAAGCCATGCCTTAGGACTCAAAACCATCTTAGCAAGATTTGCTCCCCCCCCCCCCTTAAAGATATCTCCAGTTTGTGGTTTTTTAGTTCTCAGACATAAAATTACCAGGTGTACCAGAAGGTGCCACGCTTAATTCTTTGGATTTTAAGGGGGGAATTTATGTTGGATGTCGGTTAAAAATTTTTTTTATATATTTATTTTTGAGAGAGAGACGGAGCACAAGCAGGGGAGGGGCAGTGAGAGAAGGAGACACAGAATCTGTGACAGTCCAGCTGTCAGTCAGCACGGAGCCCAACACAGAGCTAGAACCCCGGAACCATGAGATCATGACCTGAGCCGGTCAGATGCTTAACCTACTGAGCCACCCAGGTACCCCTGGATGTAGATTTTAATTTTTGGTTTAATTTCTATTCTTTTATCTTATAAAAAGGAGTCCCTAAGGCTAAGCTATTATATTTCTTTGTATGCACTTTTTAATTTGGTCTTTCCCCAGGTGCCAGTAGGACAGCTGTTTAGGATGACAGCTCTCTAAAAGTTGTTAATTATAAGTTTTTTGTTATTCAAAAGATTGATCATCTGGCCATTGCTGAATAGGTTCTATTCTCATTAGTGACTCAAACCAGTGAGCTTTCTTATGGCTCAACCAGGTATACAAGAAGCATCTTTGAAGAGAGCTTAGAATATGCAGTGCTCACAAGGTCCAGAAAGTTCACTCCCAAAGATAGTCTAAGAGAGCAGAGGCCTTCTTTGCACAGGCATTAAGGATGGTGTAGTGAAAATGCTATCTCTGGTCTCTCACAGGAACATGAGATGCTTCTAATCACAAACCCCCTCATCTGTAACACCAGACAGGTAATACTGGAATGGGACTTTTCCAGCACTTACGAAGCAATGAAGGTTGAGATGACAAAGGCTCCTTATGGTCTGGGTCTCTTTATGATCAACTTCCCTGAAAACTGTCCTGGCTGGACTAAGACAGTGCTGTTTGTGACTTCAAGTCTGGGAACCCTGGTCTAGTTGACGCCAAGGTGTACCCCACTAAGTACTCCTTCCAGATGGAAGAGACCGGAGAGAATATTCTCATTGGTCACAAAGCCAAACTTTCAGGACATACATATAATCAGATGAAAAGAAAAACCTCATCTAATTTTTACTTAAGGGACCCACAGCAAAGTTTGTTTAAACAGATGATGGTCTGGCAAGAACTATCAACTCAGCAGTCTCTGAGGCCTGCTTGAACAGCCCTGTATGGCATATGCCTCTGTTCTATCCTATGGTTTTTACTCCTTATGACAAATGACACCATGGAGACAAAAAAAGTGACCATCTCTGGGAGTTAAAGGATCAATAAGAAATCAATAACATTTATTACCAAATGTATTGGAGTTATTATGCCCAAATGTTTTCCAAAATATTTTCTCTTGCTAATGTAAATTTAGAAAGGAGAGAAACAGACAAAGGGCTCTCTCTTCCTGCTTTCACTTCCATGAGACCCCGTGGACAGAGATCTAGGAAGCTGACATGGTAAGAAATCTTATCTTCTCCTGGCTTTTGTCACAGATCCCGGGATATCTTCATCTGCAACAGTCTCAGGAGGAGGTTTTCCAGCCAGTGAAGATCCTGCCAACTATACCAAAACAATAGGGGATGGAACATTTTTCCTTTCTCTTTCAATGTTCTTTTGGCTAGTATAAGAATTAAATTGAGGAAGTCTCCTGGGTGGCTCATGCGGTGGAACTTCCAACTTTGGCTCAGGTCATGATCTCACGGTTCGTGGGTTTGAGCCCCGCATCAGGCTCTGTGCTGACAGCTCAGAGCCTGGAGCCTGTTTCAGATTCTGTGTCTCCCTTTCTCTCTGCCTCTCCCCCATTCATGCTCTGTCTCTCTCTGTCTCAAAAATAAATAAACTATTTAAAAATGTAAAAAAGAATTAAATTGAGGGGCATTTGGGTGGCTCAGTTGGTTAAGTGTCTGACTCTTGATTTTGGTTCAGGTGATGATCTCAAGTTTTGTGGGTTTGAGCCTCGCATCGGGCTCTGTCCTAACAGCACAGAGCCTGCTTGGGATTTTCCCTCTCTCTCTCTGTCTCTGCTCCTCCCCTGCTCAAGTTTCCTCTGTCCCTCTGAAAATACATAAACTTAAAAAAAAAGAATTAAATTGACATGTGTCAGATTAACAAAAGAAAATAATATTTAGTTACATATGTATGTGGGCTCCATAACAATGAGACCCATGGGCAGTTAGGCAGTTGAGGCTTACATGTCCTCTAGAGTTAAGGAGAAGTTGGTAGGGGCTGAGACGTCAAGGGAGAAGAAGACAGTTCACAGGAAAAACAGTGAATGGTAAACAAATGTTTTCTGGATCATACAGAAGCTATGGGGCGTAGAGAGGAATTTTAACAGACTTTGCTAAGTTCCTCCCTGTCTACCATGCCATTCAAATTATACTGTAGTTGTCTGTGGTGATAGTTCCCTTCCTGGAGCAGGTCCTCTATCTAAATTCTTTTAGGCATTTAGGTGGAAAGTCAAAATTTCTTTGTGAGCCTTCTGATTCTTAAAAATAATCAGCCTAGAATACATCCACATGCCAAAGAGGAACATTGCAGGGTGACACATTTTGCTCCCAACAACTTGAACCTTTTAAGTAGAACATGATTACATTTTCCTTTCTATACAATTTTTTTGTTGTCTCTGGAGTTAATTATTTCAATTTTGATTGTTCTTTCTAGCTGTAATTGGGTCATTTCCAAATTCTGAAAGAACTACAAATCATCTCTATACTTTCAGAAACATCATGTATTCTTCTTAGTTTCATTTTTTTCTTGATGCCCTCACTTCTCCAGTTTGAATGGATTGCTTTCAAAGACTGTTGCACACCTTTTGTCCTGGACTCCTTCATCTGTTAATAAATAACAGATTTCTGTTTCTTTGATTTAATGTTGTCTTCTTGGTTGGTTTATTCCTTTTCATGAAGCACATTCTCCACGAACCTTGTGAAAAAGGATGCATAGGAAATTGTTTTTTAGAAATTATGCCCATTTCAAAATTCCTTTATTTAATCCTTCATTTACTATAATACTTCATTAACTTGCTGTGGGACTTTACTTTGGATATAATTTCCCCATAGAATTTTTAAGCATTGTGTCACAGTTGTTAGTATTACTTTAAAAAAATCTGATGCCGGGTGCCTGGGTGGCTCAGTTGATTGAGCGTCCGATTTCGCTCGGGTCATGATCTCCCGGTTCGTGGGTTAGAGCCCCGCTTCAGCCTCTGTGCTGACAGCTAGCTCAGAGCCTGGAGCCCGCTTCGGATTCTGTGTCTCCCTCTCTCTCTGACCCTCCCCTGCTCATGCTGTCTCTCTGTCTCAGAAATAAATAAAACATTAAAAAATTTTTTAAAAAATCTGATGCCATACTGATTCTTGATCCTTTGGATAACATTTTTTTTCCTCTAGAATTTTAAAAATCCTTTATTGTCCTGAGGTTTTACAAAGATGTTCTTGGTGTGAGTCTTGTTGGCATTTGTTGGGCTAGATAGTTGTGGGTCATTTTAATCTAGAAAACTCAAAAAAGGATCTGGAAATAGTTGTTTTAGAAAACATATTAATTTTTATTCCATCATAACCAGAAATATATTTCCCCCATATCTTTCATTAACTTGCCACACACTTATCTGCCTGGAGAAAAGCTGATTTTGCTTAAAATTTTTTGTTGTGTTAAAAAAATTTATTATATAATTTATTCATATTAAAAAAATTAAGGAGTGCCTGGTTGGCTCAGTCAAGTGGCCAACTCTTGGTTTCTGCTCAGGTCATGATCTCACAGTTTTTGAGTTCAAGTCCAGCATCAGGCTCTGCACTGATGGTGTAGATCCTGCTTGGGATTTTCTCTCCTTCTCTCTCTGCCTCTCCTCTCTCTCTCTCAAAAGAAATAAATAAACAAGAAAAAAAAGTTGCTGCTTTCTTATATATATATAAAAAAAGCTAATAATAAACAAATGACCTATGAATTGACCACACAACTTAAGAATGGGAATGTTATCATCACTGTGCTCTTGGAACTATATATGATTCTCCTACTGTGCAAAATTTTGTATTTCATTCATTTTACTTTTTAAAAGATAGTTAATTATTTATGTATGTGACACTAAGCAAAACTATTATTTAGTTGTACTTGTTTGGGGTTTTTTAAAATGGTATTATAGTTTAGAGAATCTAGCAATACTTGGTTTTTTATGCAAAAATAATGTGTCCAAGGTTGATCTATGAGTTGCAGATAGCTGTAGTTCACTTACACTATTTAATCTTTTTTCCCAACTTAGGTTTATATTCTTTTTGTTGGTCAAGGATTAGATCTTCTGTTACATTCCTTAGTTTCGTTTTGCATTTTTCTTTTTTTATTTTCTGTCACATTCTGATTTCTGGGAAATTTCCTTAAAACTTATTTCCCAATCCTTCTATTAAGTATTTTTTCCATCTTATTTTCTAAGTATTTTTTTCTTTTCTACAAATACTTTTTTATTAAAAACATTTTTTAAGGTTTTATGTATTTTTGAGAGAGCCAGCGTGAGCAAAAGCAGCAGAGAGACAGAGAAATAGGGGAAGAAGTGATCCGAAATGGGCTCTGCACTGACAACAGCAAGCGGGGCTCAAACTCAAAAACCATAAAATCATGACCTGAGCCGATGTTGGATGCTCAGCCAACTGAGCCACCCAGGTGCCCCTGAATACTTTTGTTTTTTCATGATATCTTGTCTTTTATAGATTTTGCTTTTGTCTCTGAGGATATTTTCTTTTGCTTCCTATATTGTCTCTCTTTGGAGTTTTTTCTGGGTGTTTTAGTCTCTGTCTTCTTTGATAGAGGCTTTTCTTAAAAGTCTAGCCATCCATGGCTTTTTCTTATTTGCAAGAGGCATTAAAATGCTCTGGAAAGCTCTCCTTTGTGAAGGCTTTGTAGGTTGATGGTTTTTACTATATAGTAACTGGGCAAAGACCCATTTTATTGCAAGTTCTTCTAATTGTCAGTGTCTGTAGGTCTTTCCTTCAGCCAGTTTTTCCAGAGGAATTGTTCAGAGTCTTTCTTTCAGGGATGGGTGGATGATGGTAGTGGCAATAATCCTGCTGGCATGTGTTCTGAAAGACAAGGAAGAGGACTGAAGTTCTCATTTATCAGTTGAATCCTTCTGGTCCCTTGTTTCAGTTTCACCAGAAAGTAAACCTCTGGGCTGATCACCTGTGTGTTGGAAGAATGATGTACTTATCTGACTGCTCGTTATAAATACTTTTAACAAATTCTGTTTTCAGCCCAACTCTATGCCCCATCTTTTTTTTTTTCTTTTGAGAGCGAGAGGGGGAGGGGGCAGAGAGAGGGAGACACAGAATCCAAAGCAGGCTTCAGGCTCTGACCTGTCAGCACAGAGCCTGATGTGGGGCTCAAACCTATGAACCATGAGATCATTACCTGAACTGTTGGACGTTTAACCGACTGAGCCAGCCAGGCTTTTAAAGGAGCCCCTAATACTTTTGTTAAGTCCTGACCTTTCTGTAGTTTTAGAATAAATTGGCTTGCTTTCTTGTTGACTTTCCCCCACTAGCCACTATCCTTACCAAGGATATCCTTGCCAAGCACTTACCTAACTGGACAAATTCTGAAAGCTAAGTCATTTATTACCAGACCATCTGTTTTTTACCTTGCAAAGTTTTATTGACATCTCTTATCTACTGCTGCCTCCTCTCTAGTTCTCTCTGCCTTTGTGGGTGTTTACCTTTTATTATTTAATTTTAATATAAAGCCAAGATTAGTATGTTCAATCTTTCATGTTTAATCCATTAATTCTCCTATGGAGAAACTTTTATTAGAATAGAAATTTGAGGGACTTTGATATAGATATGCCCTCTAAAGTCTTCTTTGTCCTCAAATTACAAGTCACAAAAACATTTATCTATTTTTTTTTGAAATTAACAAAAGCCAAGATACGGAAACAGCCTAAGTGCCATTCAGTGACTGAATGGATATAGAAAATGTGGTACGTGTATTTATGTATTTCATATGTATGATATATGCAATATTATTCAGCTATAAAAAATAATGATATCTTGGTATTTGTACCATAATGGATGGACCTTGAGGACATAATGCTAAGTGAAGTAAGTCAGAGAAAGACAAATACTGTATGATCTCACTTATATGTAGAATCTCAAAAAATAAACAAAAAAACACCCCAAGCTCGTGGATATAGATAATAAACAAGTTGATGGTTCCCTGAGGTATGGAATTGAGGGTGGGTGAAGGGGACCAAAATGTACAAATAAGTCATGGGGATGTAATGTACAACATGGTTACTGTAGTTAAAAATACTGTTTTGCATATTTGATAGTTGCTAAGAGTAGGTCTTAAAAGCTCTCATCACAAGAAAAAAAATTTATGGTAACAGATCTTTAACTAGACTTACTGAGATGATCGTTTTGTAATACATGCAAATATAAAATCATGGTATATACCTGAAACTAACATCTATAATTCCTTTTGTCTAATAATTCCACTTTTAGGAATTTATCCAATAGATACATATACACACATTTAAACTATAAAAGAGAAAAGAAAAATATAGAGAGCCACTATTGTGAAATAGAAAAGACAAAGACGAATCCATTTGTTTCTTCCTATTAGCCCCTGAAAGGACAGCATTTCTGTAGCAAATTCTCTTTACTAAATAGCTAAATATGAACTTTATTCTCTTTCATTGGCCTAGAGTGTTGTAGACAGAAAAATCTTGAAATTTGATTTTAAAAATTAAATCTAATTCTTTTTTTTTTTTTAAATGTTTTATTTCTAGGAGAGAGAGAGACAGCATGAGCAGGGGAGGGTCAGAGACAGAGGGAGTCACAGACTGAAACAGGCTCCAGGCTCTGAGCTGGCAGTCAGCACAGAGCCCGACGCGGGGCTGGAACTCACAAACCGCGAGATCATGACCAAGGCGAAAGTCGGACGCTTAACCGACTAAGCCACCCAGGAGCCCCAAATTAAATCTAATTCTTACAAATCTTGATTTGGGTGAAGGAAATCTTGATGAAGTTAAATTAAACCCTGTGTCTTATTAGGTCTTACACTTAAATATTACTTTGGACCATATGATACTGCCAATAGTTGAGAAATTTTGGCTTACAAAAATGATAATGTTGTGGGATTCAACATAACAGAGTTAAAGGACCTCAATAGGTTAGTTAACAGCCCCTTCTGTCAAATGTAGGAATTTGATCTTATAGCATTCTTGGAAACATCCCGGTAGGGGGAAAAGATGAAATAAAATGACAGCCTGATGTTCCATAAGAGGGAGTCTTGAGGTCCCCAGTTAGCGTAACTTCTAGGTTCAAGAGCTACATCAGGGTTCCTTTGATGTTACAGAAATTTCACACTACCAAGGCCAGAGGCTATAAATTCCATGGAGTGCTGATTTGGTACAGAGTGCCTATGAATTTGGACACTAACACATTCCCTGAAGCTACATATCTGTAGAGAATTTCAGCAAATATCAATATAGCTGGAATAGTATTGCTTAATTTTGTTTACTTGTATATAATTTGCATCTATATTTCCTTAGATAATAGTTAAACTTTAAAATTATAATATGACTTTTAGGGCACCTGGTGGTTCACTTGGTTAGGCATCCAACTTCGGCTGGGGTCATGAACTTGCAGTTCATGGGTCTGAGCCCCACATTGGGCTCCGTGCTGACAGCTCAGAGCTTGGAGTCTGCTTTGGATTCTGTGTATCCCTCTCTTTCTGCCCTTTGCCTGCTCACACTCTTTCCTCTCTCTTAAAGGTAAATAAACATTAAAAAAGTTTTAAAAAATTGTAATATGTTTAGAGGTTTAAAACATTATAGAAGTAATATCTACAACAACAATAGCAAAAAGGATGGAGGAGGGTTAATGAATCAGATTGTTGTTGGGGTCTTGTATTGTTTGGAATGTGGTTAAACTAGACTGTAGCAAGTCAAGAATGTATATAATTATTTTCTCAGTAACCACTAAAAGAATAACACACAGATGTAAAACAAACTAAAGGAAGAAATAAAATGGGATATCAAAAATAGTTGATTAATAGAAAAGAAGCAGGAAAAGAATAAAGAATGTAGAAGATCATTCAAAATAAATAGCAAGATGGAACTAAAAAGACTAGAAAAGATAATACCATGCAAACACTAGCCCAAAAAAAGTGATTATGTTATGTTAATATCAGATAAGTTAGATATTAAGGCAAGAAGTATTACTAAAAGAATGACATTTCATAATGCTAAAATGGTTCTCTCAATATAAACATATAACAAGGGGTGCTTGACTGGCTCAGTTGGTAGAGCCTGTGACTCTTAATCTCAGGGTCATGAGTTTGAGTCCCACATTGAGTATAGAGTTTGCTTAAATATAACTTAAAAAATAAAAAAGAAAAGGAAAGACGTAACAATCCTAAACAACCCTCTCTTGTTTCTTGGTTTGCTCACCATTCATCTCTATGGTCTTAGGTCTTTTCTTTTGACCAGTGTTCTCATTTTTCACTGCTAGAGAGGTTTCTTTAGTCTTTGAGGGAAGAGTTGTTCCTTTGTCTCTCCAACTGTGGTACTGTCATATTCAACGCGCTCTGGGCATTGTAAACAATTGGGGTACCACTTGAGAGAACCAAAACCTCAGAATTATTTCATTAATGTTGCAGTTATTTTTACTGTAATTGTTCTTTTAAAAATGCCAAGTATGAGCAATAAAATTTAAACGAGGACTGAAGAAGTTGATTATTTTTTAAAGAATTATTTTTTAACATTGTGATTGTAAATAATAAGGTATTATAAAGAACAATCCAGAAAGGAGTCTGTTCATTTGTAAGAATTCTTGACAATAAGACCTTTTTTTTTTTTGGTACTGGGTATTTAAAGCTCTGCAGTGATGTGTTATTGTCTAAACTCTTCATTTCTATCTGAAAGAATGTCCTATTATTTAGAGAAGATCCCGTTTTTCTGGAAAAAGATATCTGTTGGTTGATCTCCATGCCTAAATGCAAGAAAAAGAAGGAGGAGTTTAAGGAAACAAAAGTGCAGAATCAAGGGGCATATTTGAAAGTAGAAATACAATTAGTTTCACATTTAAAAAAATTATGGTAAAAAACATAACTCTAAGTGTATAATTTAGTAGTATTGAGTATATTCGCCTTGTTTGCAAGCAGGTCTCCAGAACTTTTTAACCTTGCAAATCTGAAACCATATCCATGAAACAACTCTCCTTTTTCCCTCCTCTCCCCAGACACTGGTAACCACCATTTTACTTTCTGTTTTTATGACTTTGACTACTCTAGATGCTTCTATAAGTAGAATAATGCATTTGTTTTTTCTGACTGGCTTATTTCACTGAGCATAGTGTCCCCAAATTTCTTCTGTCTTGTAACATGTGACAGGAGAGCCTTCCTTTTAAAGACTGAATAATATTCCTTTGATTTATAACCAATTTTTGTTTTTCTATTCACTTTTTGACAGATATTTGGTTTGCTTCTACATCTTAGCTGTTGTGAATTATGCTGTTATCAACACAGACGTGCAACTATTTCTTTGAGACCCAGCTTTCAGTTCATTTGGGAATATACTCAGAGGTGGGATTGCTGAATAATAGGCTACTTATGTTTTTAATTTTTGAAGAACTGCCATACCATTTCCCACTATTATTCTATTAATGGTGCAGTTCTACTATTTTATAATCCCCTCAACAATACACAGAGGTCCAGTTTCTCCACATACTTAGTAACACAACATCCTAATGGGTAGGAGGTGATAGATACCTCACTGTGGTTTTGATTTGCATTTCTCTGATTAGTGATTTTGAGCATCTTTGCATATGCTTACAGACCATTTATATATTTGGAGAAATAATTATTGAGTCCTTTGCCCTTTTTTTTAAATTTAAATTTTATTTAACAAAAAATATTTAAGTGTTTATTTTTTTTGAGAAAGAGAGAAAGAGTGAAAGCAGGGGGAGGACAGAGAGACATAGAATCTGAAGCAGGCTCCAGGCTCTGAGCTGTCAGCACAGAGCTGGACCCTGGGCTGGAACTCAACAACCTCAGTCATGACCTGAACCAAAGTCAGATTGCTTAACTGATTGCGCCACCCAGGCACCCCATCGAAGACTTGATTTAAATTCAAGTTAGTTATAACAAAAAAAAAAAAAATTAAATAAATAAATAAATAAATAAATTCAAGTTAGTTTATATAGTGTCATATTGGTTTAGGGAGTAGAATTTTGTAATTCATACTTACATACAACACCCAGTGTTCATCACAGTGCCCTCCTTAATGCCCATCACCCGTTTTCCCTATCCCCATAACCACTCCAGCAACTGTCAGTTTGTTCTCTGTAGTTAAGAGTCTCTTTTGGTTTGTGTCCCTCTGTTTTTATCTTAAGTTTTTATTTTTCTTTCCCTTTCCCTATGTTCATCTGTTTTCTTAAATTGCATGTATGAGTGAAATCATATGGTATTTGTCTTTCTCTGACAGATTTGTTTAAATTAATACATTGTGGTTCCATCCACGTCATTGCAAATGGCAAGACTTCATTCTTTTTGATTGTGGAGTAATATACCATTGTGGATGTACATATGTGTATACACACACACACACACATCTTTATCCATTCATCAGTTGATAGACATTTGAGCTCTTTCCATAAGTTGGCTATTGTTAATAGTGCTACAGTAAACATTGGGATGCATATGCCTCTTCAAATCAGCATTTTTGTATCCTTTGGATAAATAGTAGTGGAATTGATGGGTCGTAGGGTAGTTCTACTTTAACTTTCTGAGGAACGTCCATACTGTTTTCTAGAGTGGCTACACTAGTTTGCATTCACACCAACAGTGTAAGAGGATTACTCTTTCTTTGCATCCTCCCCAGTATCTGTTGTTTCCTGAGTTGTTAATTTTAGCCTTTCTTTTAAAAAAAAATTTAAGCGAAAGTCGGACGCTTAACCGACTAAGCCACCCAGGCGCCCCAATTTTAGCCTTTCTGATAGGTGTGTCTTATTGTGGTTTTGATTTGTATTTCTCTCATGATGAGTGATGTTGAGCAGTTTTTCATGTGTCTGTTAGCCATTTATATGTCTTCTTTGGGGAAGTATCTGTTCATGTCTTAAGCCCATTTCTTTTTTTAAATTTTTTTAATTTTTTATGTCTTTATTTTGAGAGACAGAGAGCGAGTGGGGGAGGGAGAGAGAGAGAGAGAGGGAGACCCAGAATTCGAGGCAGGCTCCAGGCTCTGAGCTGTCAACACAGAGCCCGACGTGGGGCTCGAACCCACAGGCTGTGAGACCATGACCTGAGCCGAAGTTGGACACCTAACCAACTGAGCCACCCAGGCGCCCCACTTCTGCCCATTTCTTAACTGGATTATTTTGGGGAGGGTATTGAGTTTGGTAAGTTCTTTATAGATTTTAGACACTAGCCCTTTATCCAATATGTCATTTGCGAATATCTTCTCCCACTCTGTAGGTTGCCTTTTAGTGTTGATTCTTTCCCTTGCCATGCAGAAGCTTTTTCCCTTGATGAAGTTCCAGTAGTTCATTTTTGCTTTTGTTTTCCTTGCCTCTGGCAATGTGTCTGGTAAGAACTTGCTCTGGCCGAGGTCAAAGAGGTTGCTGTTTGTGTTCTCCTCTAGGATTTTGGTGTTTTCCTGTCTCACATTTAGGTCTTTCATCCATTTTGAGATTATTTTTGTGTATGGTGTAAGAAAGTGGTCCAGTTTCATTCTTCTGTGTGTTGCTGTCCCTTTTTCCCAACACCCTTTGTTGAAGAGACTGTCTTTTTTCCATTACATATTCTTTCCTGCTTTGTTGAATATTAGTTGACTGCATAGTTGTGGGTCCATTTCTGGGTTCTCTGTTCTCTTCCATTGATCTGTTTTTGTGCCACTACCATCCTGTCTTGATGATTACAGCTTTGTAATACCATTTGAAGCCTGGAATTGTGATGCCTCCTACTTTGCTTTTCTTTTTCAACATTACTTTGACCTTTTCTGGTTCCATATAAATTTTAGAATTGTTTGTTCTAGCTCTGTGAAAAATGCTGGTGTTATTTTGATAGGGATTGCATGGAATGTGTAGATTGCTTTGGGTAGTATAGACATTTTAACGATATTTGTTCTTCTAATCCATGAGCATGGAATGCTTTTCCATTTCTTTGTGTCTTTTTCAATTTCTTTCATAAGCTTTCTATACTTTTCAGCGTACAGATTTCTTACCTCTTTGGTTAGTTTTATTCCTAGTTATTTTATGTTTTTTGGTGCCTTTGTAAATGGGATAAATCCTTTTGATTTCTCTGCTGCTGCTTTATTGTTGAAATGCAACTGATTTCTGTACATTGATTTTATATGCTGCAACTTTGCTGAATTCATGTATCAGTTTTAGCAGTTTTTTGGTAGAGTCTTTCAGTTTTCCACATAGAGTATCATGTCATCTGCAAAGAGTGAAAGTTTTACTTCTTCTTGGTGAATTATTTTATTGGCCTTTTATTTATTTTTGTGCCTGATTGCTGAGGCTAGGACTTCCAGTACTATGTTGAACAACAGTGATAACAGTGGACATCCCTGTCGTGTTCCTGACCTTAGGGGAAAAGCTCTCTGTTTTCCCCATGAGGATGATATTAGCTGTGGGTCTTTTGTATAAGGCCTTTATGATGTTGAGATATGTTTTTTCTGTCCTTACTTTCTGGAGGGTTTTTATCAAGAAAGGATGCTGTATTTTGTCAGATGCTTTTTCTGCATCTGTTGAGAGGATCATCTGGTTTATTAATGTGGTGTATCATGTTGATTAATTTGTGGATATTGAACCGCTTCTGCAGCCCAGGAATAAATCCACTCGATCATGGTGAATAATTCTTTTAATGTAGTGTTAGATTCTATTTGTTAGTATCTTGCTAAGAATTTTTACATCCATGCTCACCAGGGATATTGTTCTGTAATTTTCCTTTTTTAGTGGGGTCTTTGGTTTGGGAATGAAGGTAGTGTTGGCTTCATAGAATGAATTTGGAAGTTTTCCTTCCATTTCTATTTTTTTGGAACAGTCTCAGAAGAATAGGTATTAGTTCTTCTTTAAATGTTTCCTTTGTCCACTTTTTAATTGGTTGCTTTTTGTTGTTGAGTTGTAGGAGTTTTTTTACATAGTTAACTCCTTAATTAGATACATGATTTACAAACATTTTCTCCCATTCTGGAGGTTTAGTTTTTTGCTCTGTTGATTGTTTCTCTTAGATGAAGGTTTTTAAGTTAAATATTGTATGTGGTGTAAGATGAAGATCCACTTTCATTCTATTGCATGTGATTATCTAGTTTTCCCAGCACCATTTGTTGAAGAGACTATCCTTTATTCCACTGAGTGGGTTTAGCACTTGTATTAAAAATTACTTGACCATATATACAAAGGTTATTTCTATTTTTTCTATTCTTTCCTATTGATCTTTGTCTTTATTCCATTCCTACCATGTTCTGATTACTGTAGCTTTGTAAAGTGCTTTGAAATCAGGAAGTATGAGTTTTTCTGTTCTTTTTCAAAATTGTTTTGGCTATTTGGTGTCCTCTGAGATTCCATATGAATTTTAGGATGGAGTTTTCTATTTCTGCCAAAAAAAATGTCATGGAGATATTGATAGGGATTTTGTTGAGGCTGTAGACTGATTGCAGTAGTATGTACTCCCTGACAGTGTTAAGTCTTCCAATTCATAAATGTAGGATATGTTTCCTTGTGTCTTTTTAAGTTTTCTTCTGCAGCGTTCCAGTGTATACTCATTTCTTTTTTTAGGTGTATTTCTAAATATTTTGATATTATTTCAAGTGGAATTATTTTCTTAATTTCCTCAGATTGTTCATTGTTAGTTATAGAAACATAACTGATTTCTTTGTGTGGCTTTTGTATCCTCCAACTTTGCTAATTTATTTATTAGTGTTAACATTTCTGTGTGTGAAAATCCTAACCTCTTTTTGTTAGGGTTTTCTGTATATAAGTTCATGTCATCTGTGAACAGAGATAATTTTACTTTTCCCTTTCCCAATTTGGGTGCCTATTCATTTTTATTCCTTTTCCTTACTGAATTTCTCTGGCTAGGACTTCCAGTAGTATGTTGAATAGAAGTGGCAAGAGCAAGCATCCTGGCTTTATTTCTGATCTTAATACAGTTTTCAGTCTTTCACCATTGGTTATGATGTCAGCTGTGGACTTCCCATTAATGGCTTTTTAACATGTTGAGATAGTTTCCTTTTAATCCTAGTTTTTGAACGTTTTTATCATGAAAGTGTATTGAGTCTTGTCAAATGCTTTTTTTTTTTTTTTTTTTTTGCATCAGTTAAGATGGTTATATGATTTTTTCCTTCTTTCTGTTACTGTGGCCTGTTACATTAATCACTTTTCATATGTTGATCTTGGCGTTTCGGGATTAAATCTCACTTGGTTAGTGTATATACCTATTAATGTGCTGTTGAATTCACTTTACTAGTATTTTGCTGAGGAATTTTACATTGATATTCATTAGGAATATTGGTATGGGTATACAGTTTTTGTGTAGTGTCTTTGTCTGGCTTTGGGATAAGGGTAATTCTTTTTTAATTTTTTTAATGTTTGTTTTTGTTTTTTGAGAGAGAGACAGAGCCCGAGCAAGAGAGGGGCAGAGAGAGAGGGAAACAGAGAATCCAAAGAAAGCTCCAGGCTATGAGCTGTCAGCACAGAGCCCAGCGCAGAGCTGGAACTCATAAACCACTCATGAACCGTGAGTTCATGACATGAGCCAAGTTGTAAGTTTAACCTGCTGAGCCACCCAGGAGCCCATGGATAAGGGTAATTCTGAACTTAAAGAATGAACTTGAAAGTATTCCCTCTTTGTAAACCTTTTTGAGGAATTTCAGGAGGATACTTGGTAATTTTTCTTTAAGATTTGGTAGAATTATCCATTGATGCCATCTGGTTAGTCCTGGGCTTTTCTTTCTTGAGAGTTTTTAAATTAGTGGTTCATTCTCTTTTACTGCTACTGATCTGTTAAGATTTTCTATTTCTTAAAACAATTCAGTCTTGGTTATATTGTGTATTTCTAGAAATTTATGCATATTCTTCTAAGTTAACCATTTTGTTGGCCTATCAGTTATTTGTGGTATTCTCTTAAAATATTTTTTATTTTGTGGCATCAGTTATACTGACCTTGCTTTCATTTCTGATTTTCATTGAGTTCTTTTGCTTGTGTGTGTACGCTCACGTGCTGTTGCTCTCTCTCATGTAGTTAATCTAGCTTAAAGCTTTGTTAACTTTGTTGATCCTGTCAAGAGAGCAACTCTTAGTTTCGCTGATTTTTTTTCTTCTATTCTCTATTTCTGCTCTAATGTTTTTGGTTTATCATTATGTCCTCCTTTGTCTCTTGCAACAGATTTTGATTTAAAGTCTATTTTGTCTGATATTCAAATAACCTTTTCTACTGTCTTTTGGTTGCCATTTTTATGGACCGTCATTTTCCAACCTTTCATTCTTAGCCTGTGTTTGTTCTTAGCTCCTGTGGTTTTAATTTATTCAGATCTTTTGATTGGGGAGCTTAATCCATTTGTATCTTTTAAAAAGATTTCATTTTTTAGTGGTTTCAGGTTCACAGCAAATTTTAGAGGAAGTTATAGAGAGTTCCCAGATGACCCCAGCTCCTACACATGCATAACCTCCATTATTAACACCCTCCCTCCCCCCACTGGAGTTATACATCTATTACAATTGTTGAACTTACACAGACATAATCACCTAAAGCCCATTTTTTGCATTAGGGTTCATTCTTGGTGTTATACATTCTGTAAGTTTGAGCAAATGTATAATGACATGTATCCACTATTAAAGTATCCGTATTTTCACTGCCCTAAAAATCCTGTGTTCTACCACTTTATCCTTTCCCTCACCCTCACCTCTAGGCCATGGCAACTACTAATTTTTTTTTTTTACTGTCTTCATTGTTTTGCCTTTTCCAGAATGTAATATAGTTAGAATTGTATGGTATGCAGGCTTTTCAGATTGTCCTCTTTTACTTAGTAATATGCATTTAAGATTTCTCCATGTGTTCATGGCTTGGTATTTCATTTCTTTTTATCACTGAATAATATTCTATTGTTTAGATATATAGCACAGTTTATCCATTTACCTAATGAAGGACATCTGGGTTGCTTCCAAGCTCTGGTAATTATGAATAAAGCTGCTGTATACATCTGTGTTAAGGTTTTGTGTAGATCCATTTACATTTAAAGTAATTATCTATAGGGAAGGACTTAAAATTATTGTTTTGTTAATTGTTTTTTGTATATCTTAGAGCTTTTGTTGTCTCTCCCTTTCTCTCTCACTGCTTTCCTTTGTGTTTTGTTTATTTTTTGTAAGTAGTCTCCCCCACCTCTTAATCCATGGAGGGTACATTTCAAGACCCCTGGTAGATGCCTGATACTGTGCATAATACTGAACCCTATATATACTATGTTTTTTCCTATACATAAATACACATGATAAAAACTAATTTGTAAATTAGGCACAATAAGAGATTAACAACAACAATAATAAAGTAGAACAATTATAGTAATATATATAATAAAAGTTGTGTGAATATGGTGCCTTTCTTTCAAAAAGTCTTTATTGTTACTGTACTCTCACACTTGCTAATGTGAGATAATATAATGCCTCATGCTAATGTGAGATAATAAAATGCCTCTCTGATGAGATGAAGTGAGGTGGAAAGGATTGAGACATAGCATTAAGCTACTGTTGATCTTCTGACCTCAGAGGGAGGATCATCTGCTTCTGTACTGCAGTTGACCACAGGTAACTGAAACCCCAGAAGGCAGAACTTACAAAGAGGGACTTCTGTAGTGATAATGTTTTGATATCCTTCTTATTTCCTTTAGTTTATAATCTGTACGTACTTTCTGTGTGGTGATCGTTACAATTACATAACACATCTTAAAGTGATAGCATTGCTTTTTAAACTATTAATTTAAATCATATACAGAAACTCTACACCACCACCCTCTACTTCATGTTATTAATGTCACAGATTACATATTTACATATTGTATACCCATTAACATAGACTTATGTACTTTTTATGTTTTTGTCATTAAAATTCTATGCACCAAAATTAGAATGTACATGTTACTATATTCATGTATTTACCTTTACCAGAGACCATTATATTTTTATGCAGTTTTATGTTGCTGTCTACTGTCCTTCCATTTCAACTTGAAGGACTTCCTCTGGCATATCTTGTACAACAGATCTAATTGCAACAAACTAGCTTCAGTTCATCATTTTAATTCCCCAGCTTTAGTTTATTAGTTTAGTCTCTCAGCTATAGTTTATTTGGGAAAGTCTTTTTTTTTTTTAAGTTTATTTATTTTGAGAGAGAGAGAAAGCACAAGTTGGGGGAGGGGCAGAGAGAGAGCCAAGCTGACTCTGCACTGTCATTGCAGACAGAAGAAATGGACAGAAGAAAAGGACATGGGGCCCAAACTCTTGAACCACAAGGTCATGACCTGAGCCAAATTCAAAAGTCAGTCACTTAACCGACTAAGCTACCCATGCACCCCTATTTGGGAAAGCCTTAACTTACCCTTCCTTTAAAAAACAAACACATTTTTGCTTGATACAATATACTTGGTTGAAATTTTTTTTCGTTAAGCACTTTGAATAATCGTTTCATTCCATCTGGCCTGTATAGTGTCTGCTGAGAAATCTTAGAATCTTATGGAAGCTTCCTTGTATGTGATGAATTCAATTGCTTTTGCTGCTTTTAAGATCTCTTTGTCTTTGACTTTAGAAAATTTGATTAAAATGTGTCTCAGTGTAGTTTTCTTTGGAGTTATCCTAGTTGGAGCCTTTTGAAGCTACTTTAATATGAAAGTCTATTTCTTTCTTCAGATTTAGGAAGTTATCAGCTACTTTTTCTTCAAATAAGCTCTCTGTTCCTTTCTTTTCTCTCCTATCCGTGACATTCCCATAATACAAAGCTTGGTCAGCTTGATAGTTTCCCTGTCATAAGTTCCTTAGGTTCTGTTCATTTTTCTTCATTCTTATTGCTCTTCTGACTTTGATTTCAGATGACCTGCCTTCAAGTTCACCAATTTTTCTGCCTGTTCAGTGCTGATGTTGAGCCCTTCTAGTGAAACTTCCCATTTAGTTGCTTGTACTTTACAGCTCCAGAATTTTTCTTTTTATAGTTTCTGTCTCTGCTGATATTCTCATTTTCCTGTTTTCTTTTAGTTGTTTCTGTTCTCTTGCAGTTCATTGAGCATTTTTATGACTTATTTAAAATTTTTGGTCTGGTACCTTACAGATAATGTGTTCTTTAAGTAGGTCTTTAAGGTCTGTTTCTGGAGTTTTATTTTGTTCTTTTAATTAGGACAAGTTCCCCTGTTTCTTTGTGTGTGTGTGTGTGTGTGTGTGTGTGTGTGTGTGTGTGTGTGTGTGTTTTGTGCTGAGATTTGGACATTTGAAAAACAACCATCTATCCCAGTCTTTGTGTACTGGGTTTCTGCATAGGAATATCTTCACTAATTAGCCTGATTGGAGGTTCTAGGACTTCCCAAACCTTTTGTGATCTTAACCCATCCTGGCATTTACCTGCAGAAATGTAAATCTAAGATGCTGCTTACCTGTTATTTGTAGCATCATCCAACTATGGTTCCAATCATTGCAGTGCTTTGAGTCAGGCAAGACAGAACCGGGTCCTTCAGGCAGCCCTCAGGCAAACCAGAATGTAGGACATTTAGTCTGTTTTGTTTGTGTTCCTGAAGGAAAAACCTTGGCAATGGGGGGTTTCTTTGTGGGTCTTCCACACTGTGCTGTGCAGGGGAAGTAGGATGAATGGGTGCACCAAACACTACAGGTTCTCCTACACATTACACTGTTATCATGTCTTGTTTATCATGTTACCGTGTATGGGTGCCATAGCTTTCACCCATTTTCTTGAGTTTTCATAACAGTATTTTATTCCATGTATTGTTAACTCAGTGCCTTTATGGGAGAAGGAAGGCCTATATCTACCTAGTCTGCCAATCTGTTGATATCTTTCTCCCTCGTATCACTTTTTGAAATATAAATTCTGCCATATAATAGTTCTCTTCATAAGACATGAAATTAAAAGGGAGTTGCAGTATTTTGGACATGAGTAAGGCATTTGTTTTTCTCCTTTGTGAGGTCTACAAATGGAGAAAATGAGGGCTAAAGCAGTAATATTTCATTTTAACATTAAAGTTTGTATGTGATCTTTTATATTGAAATAAAGAAATAAGGTAATGGAACAGTTATATATCTATCCTACCAGATAAGATTATGGTTTCTTTTAAGGTTTTTAGGGCACTCCACAAGTATTTATTGTTTACTCTAAGATACTATAGAGTTGGCATACAGAATGTATAAGATGTAATCCTATGCTTAATGCTTAAAAAACAAAATTACAGTATAGGATGTAAGTAGCAAATACAGAGGTGTAAGAACTATTGCTGTGAGTTCTGCAGATGCAGAAGCGTAAATGATGGTGAACTAAAGTAGACAGGGTTGGCTTCTGTAGAGTTTGGGCTGGACCTTAAATGGGTAGGATCATATCTTAGTATCTGTCTTGGAGAAAAAATACCACATGTTCAGAAGTAGGCATGTATAGGAGGTATTGTTTGTACTAGTAAAAATGAAAAATATTCTAAATGGTCATCAGTAAAAAGAGAATAATAAACTAAACTGTTTTGTCCCTACTATGAAATATTATATAGCAATAGTGGAGATCCATATATTCCAACAAAATTTTCTGAGTAAATTGTTGAACTTTTAAAAGCTGATATTTTAGTTTGTTTAGGGTACTTTGAAAAAAATACCAGACTAGGTAGTTTATAAACAATAGAATTTTATTTCTCACAGTTCTGGAGGCTGGAAGTCTGAGATCAGGGTGCCAGCACAACATGAGGACCCTCTCCCAGGTTGTAGACTCTTCGTCGTGTCCTCACATGTTGGCACGGGCTAAGGAGCTCTATGGGATCTCTTTTACAAGAGCATTAATCCCACCCAGTGAGTGTTATACTTCCCAGAGGCCTCACCTCTTAATATCACATTGGGCTTTAAGATTTCAACATATAAATTTTGAGAGGACACAAGCATTCAGACTATAGCAAAGGTAGTTTTAAATAATATGTATACTGTGATATTAGTTAAGAAATCATGCTAACCTGAAGATAATACTGCATACTTTTTTTTAAATTTTTTTAAATGTTTTATTTATTTCTAGGAGAGAGAGAGAGATAGCATGAGCAGGGGAGGGTCAGAGAGAGAGGGAGTCACAGACTGAAACAGGCTCCAGGCTCCGAGCTGGCAGTCAGCACAGAGCCCGATGCGGGGCTCAAACCCACGAACCGTGAGATCATGACCTAAGCGAAAGTCGGACGCTTAACCGACTAAGCCACCCAGGCGCCCCCCTGCATACTTTTTAAAAAGTGTTTTTTATTTATTTTGAGAGAGAGAGTGAGTGTGCGTGCATGAGCACAAGGCTGGGGAGAGGGTAGAGAGAGGAGGAGAGAGAGACTCTCAAGCAGGCTCTGCACTGTCAGCGTAAGCCCAATGCAGGGCTCAGTCTCATGAACCATGAGATCATGACCAGATGCTTAACTGACTGGACGACCTAGGCACCCCAATACAGCATACTTTTTTTTAATGGGTAAATAGTATATAACTTCATTGTAAAGGAAGGATAAATGGATAACAGTGGTTACAACAATTACGCATTCATAAATTACTTACGTAGTTAAAGATCAAGAAAAAACCCAGATGAGGGGCGCCTGGGTGGCTTAGTCGGTTAAGCGTCCGACTTTCGCTTAGGTCATGATCTCGCAGTTCGTGGGTTCGAGCCCCGCGTCGGGCTCTGTGCTGACTGCCAGCTCAGAGCCTGGAGCCTGCTTCAGTCTGTGACTCCCTCTCTCTCTGACCCTCCCCTGCTCACGCTGTCTCTCCCTCTCTCTCCTAGAAATAAATAAAACATTAAAAAATTAAAAAAAGAAAAGAAAAGAAAAGAAAAAACCCAGATGAAAATCCATCAAAACACTAGTAGTAGTTACTTCTGTATGGTGATATTTTGAACAAAGTTTTCATGTTTTTTATATTTTACTGTATTTTCTGAATTTTCACAGGAAATATTTTATTGGAAAATACTAAATTATAAAGTTTTTCATGGGGTGCCTGGGTGGCTCAGTCAGTTAAGCGTCCGACTTCGGCTCAGGTCATGATCTCACGGTTCTCGGTTTGAGCCCCACATCGGGCTCTGTGCTGACAGCTCAGAGCCTGGAGCCTGCTTCAGATTCTGTATCTCCCTCTCTCTGACCCTCCCCTGCTTATGCTGTGTGTGTGTGTGTGTGTCTCTCTCTCTCAGAAATAAATAAAACATTAAAAAAAAGTTTTTCATAAATGGGAGATAAATAATTGACAAAAAATGGTTAATAAAATTAATTCTTACAAGAGTGGAATAGAAGAGTAAGTAGAATTAATTAGGTGAAAAGATCAGGGTTTTGTGGGTATGGGAGATTATGGCTGAGGGAGAGCAAGGGAAACCCACAATGTCTTGGAAACTTTTGAAGTTGTATAGAGCCATTGAACACTGCCTTATATTTTAAAGCCATTTATTCAATAAATATCTAAGGACCTAATAGGTTCCAGAAGACTCCTTTCTGCCCCTAAGAAACTTATGTTTTGATAGGGCAGATGCAGATGAACAAATTATAATATAGCAGTCCCCCTTATCCGTGGCTTTGCTTTTTACTGCAGCCCAGAAGCAGATGATCCTTCTGCTCTATGGTCAGAAGGTCAGTAGTAGCTTAATGATATGCTACAATGCCTACATCATTGACTTCACTTCATCTCATCATGTACACATTTTATCATCTCACATCATCACAAAAAGAAGGTGAGTACAGTTAAGATATTTTGAAAGAGTGCACATTCACATAACTTTTATTACAGTATAATCTATTTTATTGCTGGTGTTTTTTTTTTTTTTCCATTTATTTTTGTGACAGAGAGAGAAAAAGCACAACTCGGGGAGGGGCAGAGAGAGAGGGAGAGAGAATCCTAAGCAGGCTCCATACTACCAGCACAGAGCCCATGCAGGGCTCAATCTCACAAACCTTAAGATCGTGACGACTCAAAATCACGAGTCAGATGCTGAACTGACTGAGCCACCCACATGCCCCTATTGCTGTTAATTTCTAACTCTGCCTAATTTATACATTAAATTTTATCATAAGTATGTACTTTAGGAAAACACATAGCATGTATAGGATTCAGTAGTATCCATGGTTTTAGGCATCCACTGGGGGGTCTTGGAAGTATCTTCCACAGATAAGGGAGGACTACTGTACATGTAGTAAGGAATCAGTTGGTGAGGTAGATAAAAGGGTTGGTGAGGGTTGATAGAGAAGGCTTTCCTAGAGGAGTAGACCTCTAAGCTGAGATTTGGAGTTACCAAGTTGAAAGTAGTGTGAGATGTGTGGAGACAAGGTGTTGGAACACCTTGTAAACTGTTTGGAGGAGTTGTTTTTGTAGTGTTTAATTATTCTGTACATATAATCTTACTGAGGGCTCTATGCAATGTAGTAAATAATAGTCTTGTTAGTTGTTTGGCACTTGCTAGGTGCATAATAAACTCTTTTCCTCTCTCTTTCTCTCCTACCTTCTCTCCCTTCCCCTTGTATATATTTACTGCAGGTGATGCATGGCACGACTTTTTTTTGGAGGAAATAAATGCAAACCCTAAAATATTGCTGATAGAAAAGGAGGCAGCCTTAATTTAGCATTTTTGAAAGAGCCATGCCCAGTTCATCAAAATAAAAATACTTTTTGATGTGGTTGGCTGCTCTTTAAATCAATCATCAAAATGAGTTAGTTAATGGAATTGAATACAAGAGGTATTCAAATTTTTTGATCTTCAACATCTTTTAACTTCTTACTACTTAGTAAATTATACCACTTTCAGAGTTCTTTATAATGGCAGTGGCTTGGGGCTTTTATAAATAACTACACAAGTTACTTAATCTGTTCTGTGTAGATGAAATGTGGGATTGCCAAATGAAATTTATTTTTGCAAGATAGAAACCTTGTATCATTTAATGGGGTTGAATTGCCACAGTGAGTCCAAAACTGGCAGCATGATTTACTGAATTTTTTGGAAATAGATTTCCTTCCTCCTTGCTTTAAATGCAGACAGTAACTAAGAGTCATAACTTACATAAAGAGTGAACCTATCACATTATTATTTGTTAATGATGGGCTATTCCCATTTGGGTAATTTGTAGAAAAAAATGGTAAACCAACATGAAATTTAGAAAGGAGGAATGACTTAATTTTGTTACAGTCTACAGTCCCATTCCTCAAACAAAAAAATGTTCTGAATGCTCCAGGGTAAAACATGTTGCCTTGTTAATGTGAAAAACTAAGTTTTACTGACCACTTGAATCACACCTCTGTGTTAACTTGTGGGTTTTTTTTTTTTTTTTTTTTTTTTTTTTGCTGCATGGAAGCCCCTTCTCCTTTTTTGTCCATTGGAAAATTCCTCTCCAACCTTAAAGACTCCAGATTTAAGACTTTTTTTTGTCCCATAAAGGTTCATCATTCCTTCCTTGTGTCATTACTATTCTTGCTATTATAGCACTTGCCACATTTATGACAATTGATTTTCTGTTTCCTTGCTAGGACCTCCATAAAAGTAAAGGGTGTCATAACTGGTTTAGTGCATGAGTAAAGGGGGCTTTATGAAATGATAGGGTGTTGCATAATGAAATTTTGCCTCTTAAATTTAGGCTTATTTTTATTGACTAGTAGCTGGCACTGTTATTTCTGCTGGGTTATCACAGGACGCTGGTTAAAACGCACAATAATATTTGACCAGTATAACTTATTTAATATAACACTATTATAAGAATGACACTAAGGATATAGGGAAAGGAACTGTAAGCATATTACTTAAGTTGTGCCAGGCTTTAGGGAAACTCATTCAACTTAAAGTGTAAAGGTTCACATTTTTAAAATAGAATAATTATTCAGTTTCTAAAAAAAGTTTACAGCATGGATATCTTAAGTAGTGTTCGTTTTTAATGTGTTTTAGTTTATTAAAAATAGGAAGCATGATGTGATGGAAAAAAGCAATGTAGTAAAATTTGTATTTGGGTTTTGAGTTCTGAGTCTTAATACCAACTCTGTGATTTAGAGTCAAATTTGAAAACTTCTTTGAACTTTAGTTTACTTCTCTGCAGAAGTGTAGTTTGTATTATATGGTATTCAGTAGTATACAACTTTAATATCAACTTATTCTAAAAATGAGTTTAGAAAGAATTTTAAGAATGAAGTTGCTGCAAAGGGAGGGACAAGTGTTTTGAATACAGAAACCAGCTAAATTGGGATGATTATTTAAGTTTTATTAGTATTCATCCAAGTATTTGTATGTTTTTGGTTGTTGATTGTTTTGGAATATTTCTTTTTTGGTAATAAAGCAAATCAGAAAACAGTGTAGTCCTAGTTTGGTAAAACAAGCATACATAAATAGGTTTATAGATTTACAGCAGGTAAAAGTGTAATAGTAAGATAATTGTGGGTTATATATGATACATGAAACAAGGAGAATAAAATCTTTTTCTTGGTTTTTCTATGAAGATCATAAAAATTAAAATAAAATACCATTTCATAAAGACTGTTTGTGGCTTTTGAAGTAGATTTGTGTTTGACAAACACATAAGGAAAATGTAACGGGAGCTGGGGCCAACATGTAAAGGCAGACTTTTTTCTGTTTCCAAAATCTTAGAACTACTTACCTATGGAAAAAGTAGAAGACAGGATTGCTTAGTGATTGATGTTCATCTCATTTTTAGTTATGATGGAAACAAGACTTCTTAAAATGGGATGTGTGGACAAGCTTTAGGGGAATCCATGCCATGGATCCTTTGGAATTGTGTCAAAAACACTGTGTCTGTTCATTCATGAATTTCATGTATGTCATTCCAGTGACTGAGTACGTAGCTTTTAACAGATCCACAAAAAGTGTGTGATCCAAAAAAGATGAAGAACCCCATGGACAGTTCTGTCTGTCTCCACATAGAGTATAGGAGATGTGGATTTTCAATCACAGCTTACTTGACTTGACTTGAAAATTACATTGTTTATTCAGGTCTTGGAGTAATGAAAGAATTATTGCAGAGCTGTTGATTTTTCTCTAGGTCATACATTTTATCTTTTATCTTTTCATAACGTTTGATGTTGGTCCACTATTTTCATCTAAAGTGCTGCCAGACACCTCAAAATAGATCATATTCAGAGATTTCCCCCTTAACAGCTATGTTTATTGAAGATCTTTTCAGTGTTTTGTTGTCTTATCAAGGACTGGATTGCAATCATACACTCAAATGATTTTTAACAGGTCTTGTTGCATTTGAACAATTAGAGGTTTATCTTTATTTTAATAGGCAAAAAATAAGTTCCTCTCAGAATGAAGACACCATTCTTTTAGTCTATAAGTCTTTTTATGTGTATCTGGGAACTTTGAGGATTTATATCCTGTTCAATTCATGATTGATATTTTTTGTGTACCTGGATGTGTAGACTTATGACAGTTTTCTCTAATTACTTTTCCTCTTTCTTTTGGAGATGCAGGTTAAAAAGAATCTTCCAATTCTTTGCATTCTAGCAATTATCTGTGATTCTAGTTGACTTTACTAGAAATACCTCATGTTTATGTTTGAGACAGTATGTCTTTCTGTAAGGAACTTCATTATTTCCATACCAGTATCTTATTAGGTCTTCCTTTGTTCCCAGGAGTGTTTTGAGTACTTGGTTTCAGTCTGTATAGGAAAAAATGGAGGTACTGGTACTCTCACCATTTGAAAAAAGAACAAAACAAAAAAACCCACACAAAACTCAGGTTTTCTATCAGCCTACTTTCCACTTGTATTTAAATTTCAGTCAGCTTAAATATTAGGTTAAATTGCATACTCTGAACCTTACATACGAAGGAGTCTTCGCTTTTGGTCACAAAATTTTCCTAGCTTTGGATTTTCAGAAAAAGTTTAAATATGTTCATCCCTTTTCCATTTAAGGTTTTTGGAATATAGTTTTTATACATACCTTTTGGTTAGAGTGACTTTTTTGGAGTTGTGGCATCCTGTTACTTGTTTGAATCTGGTACATCTTTTCTCTCTTCCTAAGATATTGTGAAATATGTGTGTGATATTTGAGGTGAAGTTTTAAAAATTGTACATTATATTTGGTGATAATTGGAAACTGGTAGTCTGTGATAAGGGCATAGTTGAGAATAACCATTGTATTAAGATCGGTCTTTTCAAATTCATTTTTTACTTTTCTTGCCCAAAGGAAAAAAATTAGTAACGCTGTATGGTTTCCTCATGATAATACTGAGGTTTTAGAGAGAATATTCCTGCTTTACTTATCTGAAGAGTTGGAATATTAATACATATTGCACTGGGTTGTTTGAGAAATCAGTGGGATAATAGATGTGAAATGCCTAACACAGGGCTTGCACAAAGTAGGTTCATTACAACAAAGGCTATATGTAGCATAAAATGTAATCACATTTACAGAGAATTGAGAGTCATTGGAGCAGGGAACATTAGTATATGCCAGCAAGTTCTGTTCTGGTCTGTTTTTAAAATAATTTAAGAGTAATAATTCAGAGAGGAGCAGAAATTTTCACTAAAATGAATCTTTATCCTTACATTGGTTATCTGGAAGCAGAATCAAATAAATAGGGAGAGACTGGCAAACCATAGCAAAATATTTTTTATCTTTGCATCTGCCCTCAGGATTGCCATTTTCATACTTCTACCTACATTAGTTCACTCTGAGCTGTTCCTTTTGCTATGTGTGTAGATTTCTGAAATTACATTGTTCTAATGAGAGAATGCAGTTACCTTAGGAGGCACCCTTAGTTTGTTTAACTTGGTAAGGAAGTTGAAGTCACTCTAATGAAGTTGAAGTCACCCACGAAGTATGCCTTTCTGCACCTGACATTCCTTCCCGAGGCGGGACTCCTCCCTGTGAATAAGAGGAAAGGCTCGGCCAATTACTTTAGACAAAGCCGTGCAGCTGCTGAGCCGGCTGGGAGGAGTCTCCGGAGCTGGTACAGTCCGGGGCTTTTTGCCACCTCCTTGTATTCCCACCGCTTCACCCAGCAGAGCACCTGAGGTGGAGGTTGAGAAGGGGGTGTCGCTCTTTGCAGGGGACCTCCTCCACTGGGAGGGCGGGAGGGCGGGAGGGNGCTGCCAGGTTTCTGCTGGAGGCAGATGCTTCCTGACCTCGGAGCTCCGCTCCTCCCCGCCACACGGACCCGAACATCGGGTCGGCACACACCCCCTCCGCGCCCCCGCCGGAGTCTCAGGTGGCACCACGGCGGCATCCTGGGCCACAGATCTGGTGGAGAGCGAAGGGGTGGTCCTTCTGTCTGGACCCCTCGCGGCTGACTCACAGGAAGTGCTCGCGAGCTTGGCACTGGGCGAAGCCGCTCCAGGATTCCGCCCCTCCCCGCCGCCGGCCCGCCCGCCTCTCCGATGTAGGCTTTGCGGTATCTCCCGATGGAACAATGAAGTGGTTCCAAGTTTGCTAAGACTGCCAGGGAAAATCTTGGGACTTCTGTGACAGTCTTCAGAATGGTTTGCCACCGACCTTTCCATGGAGCTGTTATTTAAAAAAGCCCTTCCCTTCGTGGATTGCTTTGTCTGAAGATTACTCAGGGTGACCATGGTTCAACGCTTTAGCCTCAGGAGGCAGCTATCCAAGGTGGGTAGCTTGGGTAGCTTTGTGTGTTTGTCTAGGGGGAACTCTCCCTAGATTCGGCGCGGATTTCCTTTTTCTCTAGAAGCGTTCTGTCAAGCCTGCCTTCCTCCAGAGCTGAGGAGGGGCAGGGGAGGAAGCGCTGCCTTTTGTTCTTTCCTCTGACAGACACAAAGGTTTCAGACTGACTGCGCTGGCAACTCCAGATTTGGTTCTCCTAGAACCAAAGTGGGCCTCCCTGAATGTGGAGGAAGTTATAGTTTGCTTCTGAGATACAATTTCCAAGAGGGGGTGCGTGAAAGAGAATAGTGGGTAAAAAGTGCATTTTTAATCAGCAATTAATCTAGCAGCTTGTTGACCAAGATGAAAAAACTGTATTGGTCTGTGGAATCCGTGCTTTTGTACAAAATTTAGTATAAAACCAGGGACACAGCTTCCATACAATAGTTGAGTAAGCCAAGGCCTGTGTGAAAATATTAAAATGAGCAGTTAGGAAACTCACATACTTAATGAAGGAGTATGTGCAAAGCAGTAACCAGTAGGCTCACAAATCAAATCTTTACAGAGTTCTGCTTAAAAAGCAGGTTTCATTTGTGCAGTTTTGAGGGGAAAGTCCTATTAACCTAAGGAAATCAAACTTAAAAAAAAAAAAAAAGACAAAGCTCTCTTGGAAGAGGGACTGCCGATTTTCTGAATCAGCCCTAGCTGCGGCCAGCCCTGTCTTGACCCAGTCATCGAGTTCTCTACGTAGCTAATGCAGAAACTCGTTTGGAAAGAGGTGGGCTGAGAGTTGAGCTTTATTTCAAAAATCATTCTGTTCTTAAGTCTGTTTTGAAAATGTAGCAGTTAGTGGTTGAATTATGTCACAGTTCATTCCCTACAGACAGAAGCTTAAACAAATAGTAAATCAGTAGTCATTCTTCACTTTCTCAGTTGTTTGTCAGAATTGTTAAATCCTGAAATGTGTTATTATCTTAAGGGAAAACCTTTTAGTTCCTCAAAGGTGACCTCAGTGTAGAATGTGTGCATTCAGGCAGAAATGAGCAATGCTCTTGGGTCCATCCACATGTCAAATTTCATCTCTTTTCTTGGATCGTCAAGCCTAACAAGGGACTTTTTATGAGTAGTAAAATAAATTTCCCTTGCTTCTCTTCCTCTAGTTCTAGGTGTGTGTGTTGGGGGTAGTGGGCCAAGAAACCTCCAGATTTCTTGTAAGCAATAAAAAGAATCATTTTTTGTTTTTCTTAGAACAACCTTTAGTTTATGTATTTCCAGATCTGTAGTACATTTAAAAAGCAGAAGTGGAGATTCTCAGGACAGTGATTTTTCTGCACAAGTGTGTCTGAAATAGTTCAGAGCCAGGTGATAATTTTCTAATTAGAGAATAATTTCATTCTAGGTATTTTGCTACTAATATTTCTCTCCCAGTTCTTTTTTGAACTTTACTCTTCTCACACTGTACCATATACTGTATGCTTTATACCTGACTGTGATTTATAGAAAAGATGCTTTTTGGGGAGAATCAGGGGCACATCTTCTCTGTAACATGAAGAAATAAAAGGCACGTTATATAAAAAACATTCAAAGAGGTAACCTCTTTTATTTCCTTTTTTTAAACACCCCTCCCCTCCACTTTAAGGTGGTTTCTAGGTCCCACACTAAATGGATAGGATCAAATCTAAGGAAATTTGTTTTCTATCACGTGCCCTTAATATATAGTATATATGTTCAGTAATGAATTGAAAAATAGTATTCTTAATCATTTGAGTCTATATGGGTGCTGAAATACGAAAGACAAATGAATAGTTAGGTCATTAATGTTCTTGCAGTGAAGGCACTGTACCTCTATTCTGTCTTTTCAGCTATACCCATATGTTACCTGCAATCACAGGACCTGTCTTAACCCAGTGTGTGGTATTTTTGGCACACATTGAACACTGAAAGTGAAATTACGTTGTTGTAGGTCAAAAACAGTTGAATAATGGCAATTTCATATGATGCCAATGTTAGCAACGAGTATTTTTGCCAGTAATAAGTAATCTTCCACAGGTATACAGTTGTCTTAAGATGATCTTATATTTTAAAAAGCAATTTCCTATTTTAACAAAAAGAAGTACTCATGTGATCATCTATAAATTCTGTTGGAAAGTTTTTGAAAAAAATAATTATAAATGTTTATAGTGATTTTAAACCTAATATCTAATTTAGATTCTTTTTATCTTAAGTTTGATAGCCATGTTTACTTACACTGGATATTTTCCCTGGATGATTCCTCTAGGCTACTGATGTTCGCATCTGAATTTGTAAAAGGAAGAAATAAACGAAGAAATAGATGAAGTAAAAATCTTCAGTTTTAAAAAGAGATGCTCTCTTATTCTTTTTGACTAGATCTCAGTTACCTGACTCCCAGAAAAGTTCTCTTTTCTTTGCCCTTTAGATTTTCTTTTTTTCTAAATAATTTTCTAAGTGTATTTATTTTGAGAGAACAAGAGTGGGGGAGGGGCAGAGAGAGAATCCTAAGCAGGCTCCTTCCTCACTGTCAGCCCAGAGCTGGACTCTGGGCTCAAACTCACAAACCACAAGATCATGAACTGAGCTGAAATAAAAAGTTTGAGTGCTTAACTGAGCCACCCAGGCACCCTATATTATTTTCTTTCTGCATAGTTTTCTCACATGTGACTTCAAAAATACTAAGAAAAGCTTTTTCTTTTTGCCCTAAGTCCTCTGTATGAGCTAGTCAAAATAGTCTGGAACCTGCCAGTATGAATTTACCATGTAGTTCTCCTCATGAAACTTCAGGTTAGGTGATATCAACTTTATTTTGTCATTAAAGAAATCAGTTTGGAGAAGCTAAAGCATTTGCCCAATCAGCAGGAGGTGGAGTCAGGTTCAAATTTAGGTCTAATTCCAAACTGATTGTGTTTCCACCCACCAGCTGTCTCCCTAAACTTCTGGTGTTTTAGTCAGCTAACTGTTACGGTCACTGATGTTTCTCCATATGTTTATACATGGTTATAGAAAACAGTATAGTAAGTAACTTGGGTAACTTCCTTAGAGCAGCTCTTTCCCCTGCAGTTGAAATTAGTATCTGATAAGATTTAAATTAATAAACTTGCTAAGTGTTTCCTGCGATTGAAGTTTTTTTTTCTTCAGCCAGAAAAACATTGATTTGAATAAGATAGTTTATTTAATAAAGGCATATTATATATAGTTTGAAGCTTAACTGCATGCATTTATGTGAACCTTTGAACTGTACTGCCTTTTAAGAAACTTCTGTTATGAAGAAAAAGTTACTCCTGAGTTTCTATAATAATGTTGAAGAGATGAAATATGAGGAGTTATACAATCAGAAGGTCTTAAGTCACTCTGACTCTAACCACCGCTCCCCAATCTTTTAAATCAGTAATAGAGGGGCAGCTGGTGGTGCAGTCTGTTGATCTTGGCCTCATATCTAGTGAGCTCAAGCCCTGCATCGGGCTCTGTGCTAAATCAGTTTTTCCAGAAACTTCAGTATTTTAGAAGGTATAATAAAAGCTGAGGAGGCTTTGAAAAATGGTTTTAAGCCCTTTTAATTTCCTTTTTANAGCAGGCTGTAGGCTCTGAGCTGTCACCACAAAGCCTGATGCCGGGCTCGAACTCATGAACCACAAGATCATGACCTGAGCTGGAGTCGGACACTTATTAACCCAATGGAGCCACCCAGGCCCTTTTTATTTTACTTTTGAATGGTAATGATTTTCATAAGTTCAAAAATTAAAAATTACCTGTGAGATATTGCTTTTAACTGTGTCTTTTTGACTGGTTTAATATCCCTGCCACCCTAGGTGACTAGTTTCTTATTTATCCTTCCACTGTTTGTTTATGAATATGTAAGAAAATATGCTCACATGTTTCTTGACCCTTCTAAAATGAAAGATAAATGCTGTACAGTTTGTTCTAAGATAATAACATGGACTTTACTTTTCTAGATATGAATCTAAATAGTTACTTCAGTTTGGGGTTCACATTTTTTATGGGAGGCTTAAGTTCTTTAGGACAGGTATACGAACACAGAATGTACTTTCCAGATCAAAGGTAACTAAAATAACAGCAAATTAATGACTTGATTCTCTTTCAGTTCATAACACATTTATTTCCTACTTGGTTTGAGTGCTTTCTCTTTCTATATTAAAATTTCTCATATGATAAACTTAGAAGATAAAAATCATACCATTATATCTTGGTTTGGCCTATGAAGAGATTAATGTGGGTTTTTTCCCTCCTGTTCTTCCATTGATTTGTTGAAATTATTTAATCCAGACTTGTAGAGCACTTGAAAATATTATTGTCTAAAAATGCTATTCTTGCCTTTCCTACATTTGGCAGTGTCCTATTATTTGATATCAGTTTTGTATCTGCGTAAGAAACTTAAGATTTAGGGAGGTATTTGCTAATTTGAATTCTTAATAAAAACTTACTTTTTTTTTAAAGTAGTTTCTTTTGTAGTTCTATTTGATTTCATTTGGATTTATGACTTGGTGATAATATATATGACTTACATAATTTTTCTGTGAATGTATTCTTATCAATAAAAGGAAGAGCGATCTTTCATTTCCATCTTAATTAGGGTCTTTTAAAAGTATTTTGAAGGCTGGGGCTCCTGGGTGGCTCAATTGGTGGAGTGTCCTACTTCGTCTTAGGTCATGATCTCGCGGTTTGTGGGTTTAAGCCCCACGTCAGGCTCTGCATTGACAGCTTGAAGCCTGAAGCCTGCTTCAGACTCTGTGTCCCAGACTCTGTGTCCCTCTTTCTCTGGCCCTTCCACACTTGTGCACCCACGCACACTCTTTCTCAAAAATAAACAAACATTTAAAAAGTATTTTGAAGGCTAAAGTGGTAAATTTTATATAGATTTTACCACAGTTTTTTAAAAAGCATTTTGAGGGGCGCCTGGGTGGCTTAGTCGGTTAAGTGTCTGACTTTCGCTTAGGTCATGATCTCGCGGTTCGTGGGTTCGAGCCCCACATCGGGCTCTGTGCTGACTGCCAGCTCAGAGCCTGGAGCCTGTTTCAGTCTGTGACTCCCTCTCTCTCTGACCCTCCCCTGCTCACGCTGTCTCTCTCTCTCTCTCTCCCAGAAATAAATAAAACATTAAAAAAAATATTTAAAAAAAATAAAAAGCATTTTGAACCCACTTAATGCTAAGTACTATATGGGTACAGTGTAGTATTATATGTAATTTAAAACTTCAAACACATAGACAAAGGAGTCTGTACTGAATGGATGCTTTTAAGTCATGGAAATGTGCACAACATCCCTCTTTGTTTGTTTAAGGCCCATTTGATTTAATTTTATCTCCGTAACTTCAGACATAAACTGGTTTCATACTGGGAAATATGTTGATATTTTTATTTAGCCAGCAGTTAAATGCTATATCTTCCTGTGAATCATTAATGCACTTTTAGGAGACTTAAATCAAGTAGTGATATCATCAGCATTGAAGGGTCATTCTGATGAATTACATGACCAAAATAGGAAGACTGAACCTGTCTTCTGTTAATGTAATGAGATCCTTAGTAAGATCAGTTCTGTATATTATGGTTGTGGTGGGGTTAGGTAAGGAGTAGAAAATGGCTTTCCTATTCAAATATATTGGCAATATTAGGCTAAAATAGAGAAACTGATTTAGAAATAGGTGTATGGTAACTCTTTAAATTTTAATAACTATGGTAAATTATAGACTATAGATCTGGAAAAGTGGAATGTGCTACTGACAGAAGACAGTTAATCTCCTTGGAAGTGTGTTGCTTTAAAAAAAAAAATATATATATATTTATTTATTTTTAAATTGTTTATGTTTTTATTTATTTTTGAGAGACAGAGAGAGAGCACAAGTAAGGAAGGGGCAGAGAGAGAAGGAGACACAGAATCTGAAGTAGGCTCCAGTCTAGCATAGAGCCCAATGCAGGGCTTGAACTTATGAACCATGAGATCATGACCTGAGTTGAATTCAGACATTTAACTGACTGAGCCACCCAGGCACCCCTAAGTTTGTTTATTTTTGAGAGAAGCAGAGGCAGCGTGAGCAGGGAAATGGCAGAGAGAGAGGGAGAATCCCAGGCAGGCTTTGCACGGTTAGGACAGAGCCAGACATGGGGCTCAACCTCATGAAACCATGAAATCATGGCCTAAGCCAAAACCAAGAGTCAGATGCTTAACGGGCTGAGCCACCCAGGTGCCCCAGCTTTTTTTTTTTTTTTTTAATGCTTACAACAACTATCATTTGGTGTTGATTTGAGTTTTATTTTCCTGAGAAAGATGGATATAGTAAATGACTCAATTAGAAGATTCTTTGAGGTAGAAATATTTTTTACCAAGAGTTGCTAGTTTTGAAGATCAGTGAGCTGATATGCTTGAAAATGCTTTGAAAACTGTAAAGTACTGTATTAATTTAAGCATTTTAGGTGATGGTATTTTCATTGTTATATTCCATAAGTATTTTTTATGGTTTTTAATTATTTATTTATTAAAATTTTAATTTTAGTTAACATACAGTACAGTATTGGTTTCAGGAGTAGAATTCAGTGATTCATTACTTACATACAACACCCAGAGCTCATCACAACAGTTGCCCTCCTTAGTACCCATCACCCATCTAGTCCATCACCCAACCACCTCCCTCCATCAGCTCATAGTTTGTTCTCTGTCATTAAGAGTCTTTTACGGTTGGTTTCCCTCTTTTCTCTCCCCCTCCATATGTTGATCTGTTTTGTTTCTTGAATTACACAGATGAATGAAATCATATAGTATTGGTCTTTCTCTGGTTGACTTATTTTGTTTAGCATAATACATTCTGGCTCAATCCATATCATTTCAAATGTCAAGACCTCATTCTTATTGATGGCTGAGTAATATTCCATTACACACACACACACACACACACACACACACACCCTACATCTTCTTTATCCATTCATCAGTCAGTGGACATTTGGGCTCTCTCTATAGTTTGGCTGTTGTTGATAATGTTGCTATAAACATTGCTATTGCATTTCTTTACATCAGCAATGCAGCAGAAAAAGAAATTGATCCCATTTGCAATTGTACCAAGAATAATAAGATACCTATAACTACTAAGGAAGTAAAAGATCTGTTCTGTGAAAACTATAAAACACTTACGAAAGACATTGAAGAGGACATGAGGAAATGGAAAAAGAATTCCATGCTTGTGGGTTAGAAGAACAAACACTGTTAAATGTCTATAGTATCCAAAGCAATCTATACATTTAATACAATCCCTATCAAAATACCACCAGCATTTTCCCCAGAGCTAGAACACATAATCCTAAAATTTGTATGGAACCACAAAAGATCCAGAATAGCCAAAGTGATCCTGAAAAAGAAAAGCAAAACTAGATGTGTCACAATTCCAGATTTCAAGCTATATTATTTATGTTTAAGTAATCTCTGTATCCAATGTGATACTGAAATTCATGAGTCTGGGATCAAGAGGTGCGTGCTCCTCTGACTGAGCCAGCCAGGTACTCCATTCCATAAGTATATTTGAAAAGAAGTGACTGTTCTTTAAAGCTATGACTTAAAATACACACATACCTCCCTCCCTTTTTATATGTACACAGGCTGTCTTTTGGATAGATAACAGTGATTGCCTGCAACACTTGGGAGTGGAACGTAGACTTGCTTTTTAAAACTATTTGCCACATATATTTTCTTAAATAATAGCTCTAGTCAAATGTGTTAAAAGTTCAAAATGTAGACATGAATTTCATGCTCATTATTTTTCAGTGAAAACCATTGCTAATAGTTAACTTAAAGGTTAATGATTGAAAGATGGTATTCTTCTAGGCTTGGTACTTTCTCCTAGTCATCCATGCAAATTGAAGATAACCTTTCTTTGTAACACATAACTTTGTAGTATAGAATCACTAACCCTTTAAAAATTCTTTAAATGAACCTCTTTAGGCTAATTAATCATACTATTCTGAAAGCATATTTTGGGAATGCTGTATAAAGATAGAAAACACATTTTGTTACATATTTATAGAAGACCCATGTAAAAATAATATGAAATATTCAGATTTGTTTTAATCATTTTGACTTACATGAGAAAACGAAAAGAAAAATTTGCTCTTTTGGACATGGGGTTAGTTATAACTTAACCTCTGCTCTATACATGGACCTGTAACATGTATATGGACCCATTGCAAAATGCATCAACTAAAAAGAATATCATGCAAATGGAACTTGCCTTGTGGTAACACAGGATTTCCATTAAATTTCCATTGGTTCTATCAAATGTTTTATAAGAAACACATCACTTTGTCTTTACTGGAAACTTTAATACAGTATCAGCTTTTAGGGAATACTAATATGAACATCCTTTCAAAATCTAAGATTTTATATTTCTTCTGGAGAAATTTAACCAAGGTAATGCGATTGCTAGCCTACATGGCTTAACTTTTGTGGAGTGAACAGAGAGGCAAATCTAGAAAACTATCTTTGAGATGATGTACATAGGTTCTTTAATATTATTGCTTAGTGTGTCGAATTTTAACTGCAGACTCTTAATATACATGTCTAATATTCTTTCCCTGTTTTTTAATCATTTGAAGATAAACAATGAAATGATACAAATAACACCTGAATGTAACTACCCATTCTCTCTTTGGTGTAGAGTATATATGTGTGTTGAGATTTAGGAAACTAGCCACAAAGTTTGATCTCAACAAATTCTCTTTGGACACAATTGGAAATCTGATCAGTGCTACTCATTAGATAGTGGTGAATGATTATTTGAATTTTGAGTTTTATGAAATGACATTATTAATCATTGTATTCAATAACACCTGACTATTGGGACTTTAAGAAATTTTAGAGCATCTAGTATATATTCTATGTATATTCTAACTTAGAAAGAACATGGAACATAGTAAATGGAGGTAGTACATTGTGTATAAAGATGAACGTCTACTTCATTTTTTACTACTCATTTCCTTTACACATATCACTCTAGCTACACCCCATTTTTTGCTATTTTTCAAATGTACCACAGTTCTGCCTCCGTTCCTTCGCATTTGTTCTTCCTTCTGCCTATAAAGCTGTTCTCCAAATACAGGAGGTCCCTGACCTACAATGATTCAGCTTATGAGTTTTCAACCTTATGATGGTATGAAAGCTATATGTATTCATTACGAGTCACACTTGGAATTTTGAATTTTGGTCTTTTCCCAGGCTAACAATATGTAGTAGGACACTCTGTTGTGATGGTAGGTAGTGGCAGCAGCTGTAGCTCCCAATCAGTCACACAGTCACAAAGTAAACAACTGATAGAACCGTTCTGTACCCATACAAGCCATTCTGTAAGTTACGAAGTTTGATAAGTTAGGTGTATTAAATCCATTTTCAACTTAACATGGGATTTATTTGGATGTAACTTCATTGTAAGTCCAGGAAGATCCGTATCTATATAGATTTCTCTTGTACATCTTTGAGGTCACAGCTCAGAGGTCACCTTTTCAGCAAGGTTTTTACTGTTTTCTTTAAAATAGGGGCGCCTGGGTGGCTTAGTCGGTTAAGCGTCCGACTTTCGCTTAGGTCATGATCTCGCGGTTCGTGGGTTCGAGCCCCGCATCGGGCTCTGTGCTGACTGCCAGCTCAGAGCCTGGAGCCTGTTTCAGTCTGTGACTCCCTCTCTCTCTGACCCTCCCCTGCTCACGCTGTCTCTCTCTCTCTCTCTCCTAGAAATAAATAAAACATTAAAAAAATTTTAAAATAGCAAAACTACTTATACACACACACCTTTTCCCCAACTCTTCTTATTCAGTTTTTCTTTTCTCCCTCCAATCTATTTAGTATCATCTGATACGTTGTATGTTTTTCTTACTTTTATGTGCTCTCCCATGCAAACCTTGTGATAAGAACGGTTATCTGTTTTGTTCACTTCTATGTATAGCAACCTAGAATAGTATCTGATATCTGATAAGTGCTAAATATTTGTTTCATGAGAGAATTTAAGTGTAAAGAACAGTAAAAAAAAANTTTTTTTTTTTTTTTTTTAATATTTATTTTGGGAGTGGGAGCTTGAGAGTGAATTGAGGAGGGGCAGAGAAGAGGGGAGAGAGAGAATCCCATGCACAACGGCAAGGTCACAACCTGAGCCAATATCAAAGAGTCAGATGCTTAACCAGCTGAGCCACCCAGGCACTCCATGACTACTTCTAATCCAGCCTCCCTTCTGCTGCAAAATAATCTCATGTATGATAAGACTTGCCATGTAGTAGACACCAAATATGTATTTGTTGAATATCTGTGAATATTATCTTCTTTCCCAGATAGACAAATAAAAAAAATTAGAAATGGCAATAAACTGGCAACCTTACTCTGGTTCTTGAATTAGAGATATCCACTTTTCTAAATTCATCTTTTTGACAGGATCAAAAGAGCCAAGAAGTAGAAACCCAAAGTTTTTCTGTTTTTTGTGATTCTAGGCAAATCACTTACTTAATTTCTCTGTGCTTTAGTTCCTGAATCTTAAAATGACATATGTTTACTTAGTACCTCACAGAAACAATGGATGTGAATAATTTAAATACCATTGTATTTATTTATTTTTTAAAATATATATATTTTTTACTTATTTCTAGGAGAGAGAGAGAGACACAGACTCTGAAACAGGCTCCAGGCTCTGAGCTGGCAGTCAGCACAGAGCCCGACGCGGGGCTCGAACCCACGAACCGCGAGATCGTGACCTAAGCGAAAGTCGGACGCTTAACCGACTAAGCCACCCAGGTGCCCCAATATACCATTGTATTTAAAACTCTTAAATATAAGGTGATATTCCAGATCACAATTTACAACTGTCAAGTAATTTTAAATAGTCAGAGCCATGAAAGTGGCTTTCAGTCCTTTTTTTCTCTTTGGGCGCATATTGGAAAATAGAGGATTCTCTCCAAACCTCCTCTTTAAAAATAAAGCTCTGTGTCAGGTGGTGATAACCTACCACCTTTAATAAATCCTATATGTTGTGTGAAAGAATTATCGTAGAATAAATGCTGTAGCTGTACTGAGTTTTGGAAAGTTTTTTGTGTTCTGGCTACATTTTTCTTGGACTTGAAGATTTAGAAAATTCTTCCCATATGGTTTTGTCATTTACACTCCTGCATAAACATCACTACCTAGAATTCCTTTCTCTGTTATTCATTGAGCAAATACATTTAGATATTTAGATAATATAGAAACTATTAGGTATCTGACACCTTTAAGAGTTTAGCTAAACTGAGAAAAAGGGCTCATGCTTCATTCATCTGAAGAGACTAGTGGCACAATTCTTGAGCTGTAACTAAGTTTGACAAACCTAACTCACCTTTTGCATTAACAATAAAAATATGTTTGTGTCTGACTTTGTAAAGTTGTAAATATAGTGGCTTCAAGAACCACTTTGCCTATTTCTCAAGTTAAGGGAAAGAGCAAAAAAGGCTGTTATAAAATAGTCTAAATGGAGTTTCCATTCTGGTTTCTTAATTGAGATTTAAAAAAATTTTTATCTTTTACCATTAAATTTGTTAGGAATAGTGCTTTAGCTGATAAGTGGGAGTTGTTTTCTCCTTCCAAATGCTTCCTTTGTCTATTCTCAAAACAAAAAAAGAAATAACCTACCACAACTCATATGATAATCAAATGCTACTCAGCAACCACCAGAAAAAATAATGACACACATTCCCTAGAAATGGTCCTTGCCCTTTTTTTCCGACGCCCTTTATACCAGTAAAAGTAGTTCCCCATAAGAGTCAAAAGGAGGAGTAAGCAGTGAGAGACTATTACCTCTACCTCTCAGTACCACTCTTAATTCTACAGCTTTGAAGACTTCAAAATATAGGTGTTGTTAACTTTATCATTGCCATTCCCTGCATGTGCTTTGTCAGGGTCTCCTATGTTGCTAAATGCTTAGTTATCTTGATTTTCAGCAACATTTGGCATTTTGAGGCTCAGTCCTCAGTAAAACACTTTCTTTGCTTGGCTTTCATGATACCACACTCAGGGTTTTTCCCCCACCTCAGCAGTCATTCAGTCCTAGTCTCCTTTCCTGTTTTTAGTTAATACTGCTATAGCCTAGGTTCAGTACAATTTACTGCTTTTGGGGGGATTTTATTTAGTTTAATGGTGCTAAATACCAAATAAATGTTGATAATTCTCAAACGTACATTCCCAGTCCTGATCTTTTCCTTGAACTCTTGAACTCTAGACCCTATATATTCAGATCTCCATTAGGATATCGAATAGGTATTTCAAACTTAATGTGTCCCAGACTAAGCTCCTGGGATCCTGTCTCCTCATTGGGTTTCTTGGTCACCCCCTTCTCATTTATTGGCATCTCCATCCTTCAGGACTAAAATCTTTGATTTGATGCCTCATTCTCATTCCTAATACATCAGCAGATCCTCTTAGCTCCACTTTTAAATATGTCTAAAATTTGCCTATTTCTGACCTTTCCTACCATTATCTTTCTCATCTCTATTACTGCATTAACTTCCTAACTAATCTTCTAACATCTACTCTCAGCCCACTAGGGTTTATCTTTATCACAAAAGATAGAGTGCTACTAGTAAAACTTAAAGCCAGGTGATATCATTCCTATGATCAAAACCCTCCAATGTCTTCTTTTCTATTAACCCTTATGTTGCCTGTAGGGCCCTACACATCCTGTCTCTCCATTCTCACCTCATATTCTGTTCTCCCTTTTGCTCATTTTTACTGTAGACATACTGGCACCTTTTGTTGTTCCCTGGAACATACCAAGCATATTCTTCCCTCAGAACCTTTGCAATGTACTTTACCCTCTGCCTGGAATGCTCTTCCTCCAGAAAGCTATACCACTCAATATGCCCATTGCCTTCATATCTTTTCCTTAAATGTCATCTTCTCAGATCGTTTCAGCGAGACCTTCCCTGAGCACTCTAAAATATAAAATTACCATATTCCCTTGATTTATTTTTTATCCTTAGCACCTATTGCCTTCTAATATGCTTTATCATTTACTAATTTATTTTGTCTGTCTTTTCCTCTCCTGCCCACTCCAGAATGTAAACCTTAGAGGACTTTGTCTGTTTTGTTTATTAATGTGTCTCCAACACCTAGGATACAGTAGATACCTAGTTTCTATTTAGTGAATACAAAAATAAAACACTTATTTGAAAAAATAGAAGGAAAGCAAAGAGCCATCCTGAATTAAGAACATAGTATTTCATGAAACATTGTATTGTATTATCAAACAGAAATCTAAGTGTTTAACTTTTTTGAAGTGATTTTGTCGTTTCTCTTAATATGTATGAAACCAAGAAAAAACAAAACAAATCTTTTGCCTAGTTTTTTTTGTTTTTTGTTTTTGTTTTTGTTTTTTTAGCTTTTTTGGTAATGAAATCCTCGAGATTTTTTTGCCAACAAGAAAAATCCAAGTTAGGGACACCTGGCTGGCTAGAGCATGTGACTCTTGATCTCAGAATCATGAGTTTGAGCCCCACATTGGGTGTAGAGATTACTTAGTAAAATTTTTAGGGGCACCTGGGTGGCTCAGTTGGTTAAGTGTCTGCCTTGGACTCAGGTCATGATACCATGGCTCATGAGTTTGAGCCCTGTGTCTGGCTCTGCGCTGACAGCTCAGAGCCTAGAGCCTGCTTCAGATTCTGTGTCTCCATCTCTCTCTGCCCCCACCCCTCGCACCCTGTCTCTCCCTACCTCCCTCTCTACTTAAAAAAAGTTTTTTAAACAAATGAAATTTTTTTTAAAAATTCCGAGTTATTCATACCTCTTATTCAGTTTGATCCTATGAGGTAGATAGAACAAATATTGTTGTCCCACTTTGTAGATATATTAAGATTTCAGTGTTCCTTAAAACTCTTTGATTTTTTTTTAAGTTTGTTTATTTTGAAGGACGGTGAGAGAGAGAGAGAGAGAGCGAGAGCGAGCACAGGCATGAGCAGGAGAGAGAGAGAGGGAGAGGGAGAATCCCAAGCAGGCTTGGTACTTAACTGCCAAAACAAGAGATACTTCTTTGTTAGTGTCTATTGAATTCAGCTAAAATCAAAGAGTTTGGGGGCACATGGGTGGCTCAGTTGGTTAATCCTCTGATTTCTTGATTTCAGCTCAGGTCATAGTGTTATGGTTCATGGTATCGAGCCCTGCATCAGGCTCTGCATTGACAGCTTGCAGCCTGTTTGGGATTCTTTCTCTGCCCCTCTCCTGCTTATACTCTCTCTCTCTCTCTAAAAATAAATAAATAAACTTAAGAAATCTAGTCCAGGTTCTTTTTTTTTTTTTTTTTAATTTTAGTAGACTTCACACCCAACACAGAGCCAGATGAAAGGCTTGAACTCATGACCCTGAGATCATGACCTGAGCTGAGATCAGGAGTCGGACACTTAACCAGCTGGGCTATCCAGGTGCCCCTCTAGCCCATGTTCTTAAGTGGAAGGAAACCTATGATGTAAATAGTGTGCTAAGAGATTTTGTCTAAGATAATAGCTCCTTCCAGTAGAACTTTGTTTGGGAATGGGACTGTATCTGTGCTGTCCAATATAATAGTCACTGGTCATATGTGGCTGTTGAGCACTGAAACTGCATCTAGTGTGACTGAGGAGCTGAATTTCAATTTTAATATAATTCTTGATTTTAATAATCACCTGTAATTAGTGGTTAGTTTGAACAGTATAGAGAGAATACTGGCTAGTATAGAGAGTGAACAGACTAAGATTGAGAGAACAAGTCATAGCCTTTTAGTGTAATCAGGCATGAATGGTGAAATTTAAAAAGGAAGAGTATCCATTATTTAGAAGAAAGGTCAACAGAATTCAAGAAACTGAGATGAAAGAAGGAAGACTCAGATATTAAGCTAAGACCCTGGGTAATGAGGAATTTGTTCAGAAAATAGGAGATTTGGGTCAAGCTGATGTTACTTTGTTGGTTTGGGTGTTAAGTTTGAGTTTGTGTATATTATGTCTTTGGTGAAGATTGAATAGCCAAGTGGAGAAGTTTTACATTTGGAAATAGAGAATTTGGGGTTAGATAGTCATAGTCTATCATAGTCATGATTATGATGTTAGTTTAGAAGTAACACTTAAAGTCATGAGTGGAAGGCTTTTGAGCAGATAATAAAGGAATGAAGGGGATGTTGAGTGTCACATGCCAAAGAGAATATTAAAGTAACAACTGACTGAACTTAGTCACATAACTATAGCTATAGTAGAGGTAGAGACCCTAGAGATTTTCATCTAATCCATTCATTTTACAAATGAGGAAAGTGATGCTCAGTGAGTGATGTGAAATGAAATGCTTAAATATACAGAGCTTATAAATGTCAAATTGAGGACTTGAATCTAACTTCTCTGCTGACCATTTCAGTGCTTTCCCCATTATGTTGGCAAAACAAAGTCTTACTGAGGAATTTCAGTAGAATGTAATGGAAGCTAGATAACAGAGTGATAAAGTAGAATATGGGATGGAGGAATGAAATTAGTGAGTGTGGGCAGCTTCTTTGAGAAACCTGGCAGTGAAAAAGGGGATTGAAATGAAATGCAATTGAAAGAGGCAGTGAACTCAGACCAGAGTTTTTTTGGTTCCAGAAATATTGAATAAACTATTCTGGCATGACAGGCAAGGGATAAAAGTACCAAAGTGGTATTATCTTCTTATTGCTGCCTGGGCAGATAGAGTAATTGACTTGTAAGATATATCATTGTAGGAACCAGAAACAGCCCTTAGATCTTCTGAAACTATTCAGTGATCAAACCTTCTTTTTTCAAAAAGAGTCCTACCTTATTGCACATTATTCTGTTTTGGTTATGTGGAAACTAATTTGAAAATAAACTATTTTTAAAAAAAAAAAAAAAAAAAAAGATATGTATTGTTGGTATGATTGGCATTTTACTTGGAAAGATATGACTTCATAATATTTCCTGTTCTTCAGGTTGCATGATCTGCTAAAGTCTAAAAGGAATTCAGAAAGGCAAATATTCTAGCATGAAGACTTTGAGTATGTTCTCATTATAATTTAATTATATAACCACCACTATTTGAGAATATTTACCTTGCTATTAAAGAACCAACTACTGGGGTGCCTGGGTGGCTTAGTCGGTTAAGCGTCCGACTTTCGCTTAGGTCATGATCTCGCGGTTCGTGGGTTCGAGCCCCGCGTCGGGCTCTGTGCTGACTGCCAGCTCAGAGCCTGGAGCCTATTTCAGAGTCTGTGTCTCCCTCTCTCTCTGACCCTCCCCTGCTCATGCTGTCTCTCTCTCTCTCTCCTAGAAATAAATAAAAATATTTAAAAAAAAAAAAAAAGAACCAACTACTATGGAAGTTAAATGTGCCATAATATGTTTATTATATCTCAAAGCTGGGAGGGAGATTTAAAGGGGAGAAGGTTCCCTGATTTCCTCTCCCCCTACCCAAGGTGTACCACAAGTGATAAGTTTTTACATCTTTAAAATACGATAATGTAATGGAAAGAGAGTTTTTAGTGAAGTGGTGAATACAGGTGATGAGAATGCAACCTGGAAAAAGAAAGAATTTAAGATTCTTAAGGACCCAGTAATTGTTTTATATTATGGTTGTTTATAGAAAAAAATAATCTTAAGAGACTTCCTTAGCTTTAGCCAACTACGTGGAATATGAAGTTGAAATATAAGAGATCTTTTAACTTCACAGTGATGTCCTAGAAGTAAAATTCCCTTGTCAGCAAGGGAATTTAAAACTGGAAATTACATCTTGGCATATTTTTTTAATGTTTATTTCATTTGAGAGAGAGAGAGAGAGAGAGAGCATGTGCAAGCTTGAGCGTGTGGGGGAGGGGCAGAGAGATTCCCAAGCAGGCTTCTTGCTGTCAGTGTAGAGCCTGACACAGGGCTCAATTTCACAAACTAGGAGATCATGACCTGAGCTGAAACCAAGAGTTGGTCACTCAACTGACTGAGCCACCCAGGCGCCCCTACATCTTGGCATTTAATTTCTACTATCAACTCATTTGTGGGAGCACATGACCAATCACTTAGTTGATTTACTACTGCTAGATAGTCTCTGTATATTATGATGAAAGATGTACTGAAAGTCATTGAATTCTGAATAAATTACTAAATGAAAAAACAGTTGTTTGATGCTAGAGTCTCAGAAGAAAAAAACAACCACAAACAACAAAACCAAACCCTCAGGGTGGAGTTATGCTGTTGTTGTTTTTTTAAAGGACCATATTATCTTGAGAAAGGAGCATACTTCTAGTAATTATGCTGTATTTCAAAGAGATCAGATATTATGAAATTCTACCTAGACCGAAGGCCAAAAACAGAAAAGTATCTTTAGCCTTATAGAGGCACAAGCAGAAATGCAAAGTGATACAATCATAATTAGGATGTCTCTTACTTTACAATTTCATGCTCTTTTGGCCTTAGTATTAAAGGAAAACTTAAATCTGTGTTTTAAATTTTGAATTGTTTAGTTTTTATTCCAGACCTCAGTCTATTAATGTATTCTGTCTAGTAACTAGACTACCTGAGAATACTGAGAAACATAAATGGCTCTGGCTTGCTTTTAGAACATTTCGGCTTAGAAGAATGTGTCTTGTTTACTTTTTGCTTGCTAAGCATGTATGACTGGCAAAAGGCCTGTAGCCCTGCTGCCCACATGGTCTGGACAAAATAAGTAGTGGTCTGTTAGAGAAGAACAAAAGAGAAACAAGAAAAATAATTTTCCTTCGGCCAGAAGATATCACTGGAGCCTTGATTGCTAGAGTTGGGGCAACAACTAAAGTAGAGAGAAATCAATGGAAAGTAGTGTGTACTGGTAGGAAGGAGGCATTTGGGTTGGGGGTTGGATTGCACAGAGTGCAAAATAAAGGTTCCTATTGATCACTGGTATTTCAGCCTCATGTTCCCAATTGGAATTTAAGTGAGAAGTATTCAGGCATTTTCTTGTTTAGCGTTTCAGAGGAATTTGTGTTCTTTCAGCTTAGTGTATATTTGTTCTTTATTTAAAAACAGGCAAATTTCTTGACTCTCATGGGTATAATTAAAGAATATAATCTAACAAAATAAACTGAAAAAAATGAGATATACTTGGGCTGTGATACTGTACTTTTCCTTCTAAACTATCCACTATTAGAAAAGTCAAGAAGTCTTGTTCCAGAATAAGATAAGCCCACGGGGCCTGTGTTTTGAGGGGGAAGGCAGGTATGTGGTATTTTTCTGAGTCCTTTATGGGGGGGTGGGTGAGAAACTAAACAAATAGCTATTCAATGAAGTCTGTGAGTCTGTTGACCTACTTTTAAGTCACTTAAATGCTTCTGTGCCTGTGCTGAAACCAAACTGGAACCTTGGAAAAAACCTTGAGATGGTACCTCTCAGTAGTTTCCCCATAAAAATCCCATCCCTTTGCTTATTTATTTAGTATTCTCAGAATAGATACAGATTATTCCCCTAGGAAGATACTGTAAATTGCTATAGTGTGCTGGCATTTTCTTGTACATTTTTTCATCAGTGAAGGGAGTATCATTTTATAGTAGTAGCTGTGATTTATTGGGTGCCTATTGTGTTGCAGATATTATACTCAGCACTTTATGAACAACATCTCATTTAATCTTCTCGGCAGTTGTGATAATTAAGATTCAGATTGAGACTTGTTCATAGCACACTTAGAGATTGTGTCAATCCTTGAGTAATCATTAAATAGTGTTACATTTATTTTCTTGTTTAATTTTATTTTTTAAATGTTTACTTATTATTTTTGAGAGAACACATCGCATTTGCATGCACACAAGTAGGGGAGGGGCAGAGAGAGAGGGGTGAGGCAGAGAATCATAGCAGCTCCAGGCTCCAAGCTGTCAGTGAAAGAACCCACCGCGGGGCTCCAGCTCACAAACTGCAAGCTCATGACCTCAGCCAAAGTCAGATGCTTAACTAACTGAGCCACCCAGGCGCCCCTCTTATTTAATTTTACATCCCTGTTTCCCAACTCCTTAGCATAGTTCCTGGCACTGGTAGGCGCTTAAGAAATGTTTGTTGACTGTATATCTGACTCCATTGAATATATACTTTACCTTAAAGCCAAGTTCCCTTTCTAATAAAGAATATTCTTCTACAGCCTTAGCACTTTGGAAATAAATGCTGGTTTTTCTCCTTTTTCTCTAGCCCTTGCTTTTTGCTTCTTTCGGGGTGCCCCTCTTCATCTGCTCATCCTTTAAATGTTGATGTTCCTCCAGGCTCTGTTTTAAGCCCTCTTATATTCTCTATACTTCCCATGGGGAATGTCTGTTTCATTGGCATTATTTGTTATTCACATGCGGAAGATGCACAAATCAGTATCTCCAGCTAAGATTTTTCTTCTGAGCTGAGCTTCAGTGACATTTATTTTATCCATGTATTTGTTAATTCATTCAGCAAACATTTACCAACTGTATACCAGCTACACAAAGTGTAGCAGTGAAAAAGATTAAACAGGTTTCAATTCTCATGGAGCTTATGTTGTAGGGAATAAACAAGATTACAGATTCTAGTAAGTGCAGTGAAGACAGTAAATCAAGGTAATGTGATAGAGTGTGGTTAGGGAAGAACTCTCTAAGGAGGTGATATTTGAGATCTAAACGCAAGGAGCAAGACTTGTGTGTTTGTTGAAAGGAGGAAAGGAGAATAAAGGAAAGTGAGGCAGTTCCGTAATGCAAAAAAAAAAAAAAAAAAACCAAAAGCAGGGGAATACTTGGTCAGTGTAGGTAAGACTAAGTGAGAGCAATTAATAAAAGATGAAAACAGGTACATATCATGGAGAGGTTTTTTTGGCTATGTTACATTTGTTTTTATTCTAAAATTCATAGGAAGCCCTTGAGGGGTTAAAATAGAGACTAACATGATCTGATTTACATTTAAAAATTTTTTTTAATGTATATTTATTTTGAAGGAGAGAGGGAGAGCATGAGTGGAAAAGGGATGGGGGTGGGAGGTGGGGGAGACAGAATCCAAAATAGGCTTCAGGCTCTGAGCCGTCAGCACAGAGCCCCATGCAGGGCTCAAACTCACAAGCTGTGAGATCATGACCTGAGCAGAATTTGGACACTTAACCGACTGAGCCATCCAGGTGCCCCTGATTTATATTTTTAAAAGACCACTCTGGCTACCATATGAAGACTGGAAAATAGAAGTAGATATATGGAGACCATGAAAAGAGATAATGATGCTTTGCAGTAGGGTGGCTAACAGTGGTATTGAAGAGAGGTGGACAGATTTGTGCTATACTTTGAAGTGTTTGGTAATGGATTGAATGTGGGAAATGATAAAAAGCCACTTGCCTACTTGACATCTCTTCTGGGTTGTTTCAGAGTCTCCCAGTGTTTAACATGGTCCAAACTGATTCCCTGCTTCCCCTCCCCTTTCTTTTCCCAAACCTACTTCCTTTCCAGTGTTTCTTATTAGGTAGTTCCCTATAAACCCATTTGCTTAGGACAGAAGCCTAGTCATTTTATCTTCCATTTCTAAATCTTTTTCCCTGCATACCTCCCCCACCTCAACCAATAAAGACCATTGATTCTTTTATTTGAACATACATGTCTCTGTCCACAGTATCACACCTGGATTTCCACGTCAGTCTTTTCATTGGTCTCCTCCTATGTCATTATGCTTATCTGATCCATTCTGGATGCTCCAGACAGTGTTTTGTTTTGTTTTGTTTTCATTTATTTATTTAAATTCAAGTTAGTTAACATACAATGTAGTATTGGCTTCAGGAGTAGAACCCAGTGATTCATCGCTTACATATAACACCCAGTGCTCATCCCAATAAGTGCCCTCCTTAATACCCATCACTGATTTAGCCCATCCCCCAATCCACCTCCCCTCCAGCAACCCTCAGTTTGTTCTTTAGGGCTAAGAGTCTCTTATGGTTTGCCTACACTCTAGTTTCATACATGTTGTTGCAAGTGGCAAGATTTCATTCTTTTCATCACTGGGTAGTATTCCATCGTGCGGGGTGTGTGTGTGTGTGTGTATTATATATCTACCATACCTTCTTGATCCATTCATCACTCGATAGACATTTGGACACTTTTCATAATTTGGCTATTGCTAATAGTGCTGCTGTAAACATTGGGGTGCATATGCCCTTTCAAATCAACATTTTTGCATTCTTTGGATAAATATCTAGTAGTATAATTGCTGAATCATAGGGTAGTTCTAGTTTTAATTTTTTGAGGAACCTCCATACTGTTTTCCAGAGTGGCTGCACCAGTTTGCATTCCCACCAACAGTGCAAAAGTTTCCCTGTTCTCTGCATCCTCCCCAACATCTGTTGTTTCCTGAGTTGTTAATTTTAACCATTCTGACAAGCATGAGGTGGTATCTCATTGTGGTTTTGACTTGTATTTCTCATTGCAGACAGATTTAATTAAGCCATTTCTCTTCTGAAATTTTTTCATTAGCTCCCTCAGGATAAGTTTGAAACTCCCTTAACTTGATCTGTTAGAGATTCTTGATGACATGGCCTTTTTGCCTCTTTAGCCTCACCTTTCACCCTTCCCACCCTTGCTTTCTACCAGCCACACTGAATTGTTATTTGTTCCTCAGTGAGTCATGCTCTAGCTGTTGCACTTACTTTCTTTTCCTAACCCTCTTTTTGCCCACTCCCCATTGTTCATCCACAGCAAATAGACAACAAACACTTGTAAATGGCCTTTGGATATCAACTTAGATGTCATTTCTTCAATCAGACTTTCTGATCCACCTGCTCTTAGTTAATTGCCCCTTTTAGCACTTTCTACTACCTTCCACCAGGGTACTATCTCAGTATTTTCAATTGCCATTGTTTCCACTAGACAGTAAGCTTCATAAAGGTAGAGAGAGGCACTGTCTTCCATGTTCACCATTATATTTTCAGTTCTAGATTCCTTTTTTTTTTTCAGTTTTCATTTAAATTTTAGTTAGCATACTGTATAAGTTCAGGTTTGCAATATGGTGATTCAGCATTTCTGTACATCACCTGGTACTCATCACAGGTGTACTGTTTGTACTATTTGAGAGAGATAGTCCAAGCAGAGGAGCAGTAGAAGGAGAGGGCAGGAGAGGATCTTAAGTAAGCTCCATGCTTGGCAAGGAGCCAGACTTAGGGCTCAAACTCATGAACCATGAAATCATGAACTAAGTTGAAATCAAGAGTTGGAAGCTTAACTGACTGAACCACCCAGGTGCCCCTAGATGTTTTGTTGTTTTTTTTAATTTTTAATGTTTGTTTATTTTCGAGAGAGAGAGACAGTGAGTGGAGGAGGAGCAGGGAGAGGGAGACACAGAATCTGAAGCAGGCTCCAGTCTCTCAGCTGTCAGCACAGAGCCCAGTGCAGGGTTCAACACCATCTGTAATATCATGGCCTGAGCTGAAGTCGGATGCTTAACCAACTGAGACACCCAGGTGCGCAGCCTCTATATTATTAATACACATTTGTCAAAGGTGATCTGTGTTAGAAAGATAGTGTATTAATAGAATATTAATAGAATTTTTAGTATGAGGATTTATTCAGCCTACCGACAGTGTTATGGAAAGAATATTTAATATATATAGATCATAATAAACTGATATTTCTAGCTAAATAATAAACTGATCAGTGCCTAATGTTATTCTTACAAGTGGCCTGTAGACTTTTTGACATGACCACAGTAGTCCTCATGTAGCCAAAAAAAGCCAAGAAACATTTCTTCTCCAGACACAGAATCAGCTATGCTCTTCCAATGAGCTTTTGTTACTTTTGGCGGGAAATACTACCATTTTGAGCACTAAGTATGCTCATTGCTTCTGTGTTATGCCAATATGACAGTAGCTGAAAATGGTATAATATTTCTTTGTAGTTATTTTTGTCTTTAAGGTAAAAATATGTTTTAAAGTCACTTGAAATAATTACCTTTTCTGTGTTGTTAATTTACCAACTTGACATGGGCTTGTTTTATTCACTTTTTACATTTAGGGATTTTTTTTCCCATTGCAGTTTAATTTGATTTTATAGTTACATAAAGCATCTACATGGTTCCAAATTCAAATCTACAAAACAAGATATACTCAGAGAAGTTTAGTTTCTTTCTTTGTCCCTTCCACCTCTGCATTTCTTCCCTCAACAGGTAACTTTTGCAGGGGGATGGGGAAGCTTTGCTTTCCATTTTTATTTTAAATTTTTTTAAACTTTTATTTATTTTTTATTTATTTCTTAGAGAGAGACAGTGTGAGTAGGGGAGGGTCAGAGAGAGAGGGAGGTACAGAATCTAAAACAGCCTCCAGGCTCTGAGCTAGCTGTCAGCACAGAGCCCGCCGTGGGGCTCGAACTCACGAACCAGGAGATAATGACCTGAGCCGAGGTCAAATGCTTAACCGACTAAACCACTCAGGCACCCCTGCCTTCCATTTTTAAAAAAGCATAAACACATGTGTAAATATATTTACCCCCAAATTCAGATACACACACATACTCACATAAACATACACATTTCTTAGAAAAATGTCAGTGTACTATTCTCATACACTTTTTCCACTTGATGTCATAGTAACAAGATAATCCTCATTCCTTTGTAAAGTCGTATGGTATTCTCTTATGGGATTAGATTATAGATTATTCAATCAGCTTTGTCTTTTTGGACATTTAAGTTATTTCTGGGCTTTGCTATTACAAATGCTGCTGCAGCGAAAAGACTTGTTTATATATCTTTCATATTCTTTACCAGTGTGTCTTTAGGTATAGTTGCTAGAAGTGAGAATAACTTTGCTAAATTCTGTGATATTTCCTTCCAAAGAGATTGCACTATTTTGCATTTCTACCAACATTATCTGAGAGTGCCTGTTTCTTCATCTTACCAACTTACTAGGTTGTAACTTTCTAATTTGTGTTAATCTGATAGGTGAAAAATGGTTTCTTGGTGTAATTTTAATTTATAACTATTTTATTGTGAGCAGTGTTAAGCATCCTTTTAGATGTTTATAGCCTATTTGTATTTTTTTCTGTGACTGAATCTCTACATGTTTGTGGATCTCTTTTTATAGAAAGGAAAATATCCTTTTTTCTTTTAAATAAATTGCAAATTTTTTTGGATTCTTAATATTATGTTCTTTGTCTCTCCACTTGAGTTATTGTACTGCTATAATTAAAACGTCTTGTATGTCTGTACTTTCTTATCTGTTCACATTGCCAGTAACCTGGTTCAGGCCGGCATCACTTGCAAGACCATTATAATAGCTTTTTAACCATTCCCTGCCACCATCTCCAGTTTTGCCTTTCCCAAATGTTGTGCCCATACATCACATAAATCTTTCTAAACTATGTCTCTTACCATTTTTCTTTTGCTATAGGTCCAGCTCCCATTGTATTTAGATTGAAATTTGTATTTCTCAATTTACTGCTTAAGCCTTTTCATGAGCTAGCACCATTTAGCTTAACTTCATTAGCCAATGAGTCTAATGTTAAGCTGCATTGAATTTTTCTTTGTTTACTCTGCAGGCTTCATATTTGTTAACTCTGTTTTTCACTTGGATTTTTCTTACAGCCTGGATCACTTTATCTTCCCTTTCCCTTCTCAGCCCACCCCAATCATGTTAGCCAAATCTTATCCATTCTTTAAGCAAGGATCGGATACTACCTTACAATACCTCTCCTCTACTATTCCCGCGATTCTCACTAAGATCAGGTTGATTTCTGAGAGCATTCTAGTTGGGAACCATTAGAATTAAGGAGGCACTAAAGAGAAGACCATCAGATATCCAGAGATTTTGATACATTGTATTCTGGTAGTGCTGGTAGTATCACATTGATAGAAAACTAATAATACATATGTTTTCTTAATTGATTCATGTAACCTTATAAAGGCAGTGCCAGTGATATTTGTTGTCCGCATCTCTTCATTTTTATTAGAGTGATAATTATGACTGCTTAGGGCACCAAAAATTTAATTTTAGTTTTAACCTAACCATACTCCATTTTTTTCTTCAGGTGTAGAAATTGCATTTGCAGGTTCACTTTTATTGTGTAATATCACTAAAACCAAATTCAGAGTGTGTTTCCTATAAGTATGGGAAAATTTTCACTCTCTAAATTTTCTAAATTGATGAAGTTTTAGAATAAAATATGTAGCTAAGGAATGTTTTGATAGTGTTTATTTTATCAATGTGGCTCAGTTGGTTAAGCATCTGACTTCAGCTTAGGTCATGGTCTTGATCTCATGGTTCTCAAGTTCAGCTATGCTCTCATAGTGTGGAGCCTGTATTGGATTCATTCATATTCTCTCTTTCTCTCCCCCCCCCCTTGCACTCTCTCTTCTCCCTTCCATCCCTCCCTCCCTCACACTCTGGTTCCCCCTCACTCGCCCTCTCTCTGTCTCAAAAATATTGTATAAACCAATGTCCTTAATGCCTCAAAAAATACATCCGCAGTTTTAACTTTTTGCTCTTTCATTTAGGTGGACCTGAGATAATTACAGAATCCCTTAGAGCCCCAAATAGTTATCAACCTCAGACAAAATTATTTGCTTGCCAAGAACAGCGTGTTCCCCTTTAATAATATAAGGGAAATAAAGTTGCATTTGACACCAGAAATGCAGTGTAGGATAGGTTCATTTGAATTCATGATAAACATAATAAAATGAAAAAGAGTATTTTGGCTAAAATAATCCCTAGGTAATCATCACCTTATAAAGAGATCTTTAACGCTAAGGGAAAAAGTAGGTAAGGTATTCTTCCTTGCTTTGATCCAAGGAAAGTTTGTGATCAGTAATGAAGAGCATTGAGAAAACATTTGGGGTGCCTGGGTGACTCTGCTGGTTAAGCATCTGACTCGATTTTGGCTCAGGTCATGATCTCACAGTTGCTAAGATTGAATCCTGCATACAACTCTGCTCTGGCAGCACAGAGCTTTTTGGGGATTCTCTCTCTCCCTCCCTTTCTGCCCCTCTCCTGCTCACATGTGCCTCTCTCTCCCTCTCTCAAAATAAACAGTTGAAAAAGTAAATAAATTTTTACAATTTTCCCCCTCTTTAAATCAGTATAGTGTATGTGCTATAAAAAGAGACATGTGGTTTAATTATTTTTGATTCATTTTTTACCTCTGGTCAAGAGTAAATGTGAAACTTTACATTATTTTCAGGTGTAATCTTAAGAACATAAGTATATGAGGCCTAGCCTACATTGCTTTATAAGATAATCAGATTTGGCAGAGATGTGAAGGCTTTTAAAAGAAGAAAAGACAAAATTCCCAACTCATGCCCCTTTACCTTCTCTTGGCTCTGTACCTAAAACTCTTTCACGTTCATTACCATTCACTTGCCTTTCCTCCCCTACTAAACTGTGAACTCTTAGATCAGAACTGAGTCTGACCTCTCTGTATACCACTAGTGAGTGCAGGGATGAATCTGGGAATCTCACCCTAGCCATACTGACAAGCTTCTGTTTAGCCATAGGCAAGTCATTGTACAGCTTGTTATGCCTTCTTTCAAAAGGATGAAAGAAAAAATATTAGTTTCTTCGAGATGGAAGAAACCGTAAAGATTACATAATCCAACTCCTTTATTTTACGGATGATGAAATCTTGCCTGCCTGGCTCTTCTCAATGTGAGAATAGAAATACTTTGAACTAAATAAATAGCAGTGTTATGTTTTATCCTGATCTTCTTATGTAGGATAGATTAATTTCATTTAGAACTATAGTATATAGTCTTATACTAGATCCATGTTTTTCTTTGCAGTTTAGCCCTCGATTTATTCTTGAGTTAGAAAAAACATGGGTGGTTAAGTTTCTCAGGGTATAAGAGGGGGGAAGAAACATTTAATCAGTGTAATTTATGATAAAACAAAATACCTACATCTAGCTGCTTAAATAATTTCTCACTAGGGACTTTTCTCACTAAGCTTGTTTTTTGTTGTTTTTGTTTTGTTTAATAATAAACTCGTGGGCATATTAAAGTCCATATGCCTAAATATATAGGCATTTAAAAATCATTTTCTGAAGTTATTTGGGTTTTGGACTCTTAAAATTTTATTTTGTTATGAAGTATCTTTGAACTGAATTATGAAGGAGAGCTGTGTCCTGGCATCTATTTATAAGTATAACATACCTCAAGAATATTAAAATATTTATTCATTTTTAAAATTAAGGAGTGATTATTTGCTTTTCAAATGAGGACTTCACTTTTTAAAAGCATCCAGTTGAAGTACTTCTGTGTACTACAACAAGAATGAACCTAAAAATAAGTGAAAAAAACCCAATCATAAAGACTGCTTAGTATGTGATTCTGTAGATGAAATATCCAGAATAGGCAAGTATATAGAGACAGAAGGTAGATTAAGGATTACTTAGGATGGGAAGGGATGGGAGAATAGGACAGTGACAGCTAAAGGTTCAGGCAGGGTTCATTTTTGAGGTGATGAAAGTGTTCAAAAATTATTGTGGTGATGGTTGCACTTTTCTGTGAATAGGCTAAAAACCATTGAATTGTATATTTTAAATAGATGAACTGCATGATGTGTGAATTATATCTCAATAGGCTGCTTTTAAAAATCATTTATCATGGCGCACCTGGGTGGCTTAGTCGGTTGTGTCCAACTTTTGTTTTCAGCTCAGGTCATGATCAAGCGCCGTGTCAGGGGCTGCATGAGCATGGAGCCTTCTTGGGATTCTCTCTGTCTTTCTCTGTCCCTCTCCCACTCACTCTCTCTCTCAAAATAAATAAATTTAAAAGTCATAAGAATTATCTTGTGAATGTTATATCATCTAACCATGTGGGTTTTTTTAAAAATAGTGTCCAACATTTGTTGATTGCTTATTATACGCCAGGTATTATGCTAAATATTTTGAAGCCTACATTTTCTTATACTAGGCTTTAGTTTACATACAGCTTTCCAACAACATAATCATATTTATATTCTCCATGCATACTAGCACAGAGCCTTACTAATGCCATAAAGTTAAAATATATGCATGAATGACTGCGTATATGAATATTTGAATCAATGAATGAAGGAATGAACGAATGAAGGAATAAATTTAGTTAGCACTCTGGCATGGGATCTCAACACATCAGAGCATTGCCTTCTCATTATCTTTCTATTAGCGTTCTCTCAGACCTACCAAGCAGTTCCAGCTCACATAGGGATTTAATAAAGATTTATTTGACTTGAGTTTTGCCATTTACACAGAAGTAAGGGAGGAGGAGGAGGAGAACATTTATTGCATTGCTCTCTTTCCCTTTGCTCCTTATTTCAAGTAGTCAGCAATCCATCTTTAGCTTTCAGTCTTTACTCTGGTGAGAGAAGTTTAAGCTTTCTGCAGATCTTCTAAGGAGAACATTACTCCAAATAAATTTGGCTTAGAATATGCCTGAATCAGAGTCCAAGAAAATTCCTCTCAAAATCTTCTACATAGGTGATGATTCCTTATATAGGAATATATATATATATATTTCGGTTTCAGAATAGAAATAAGAGGTTCCCAAACTTTTTCAGTGTTATTTTTAGGCAGTTGAGTTAGAATAATTCATTGGATGCTAACTAAATTCACAAATAATACAGTTCAGCTCTGCAACCCAGAACCCCCTGGGATCCTGATGACCTCATGGCCTGTGGCTAAAGATTCTCTAACACTGTGACATTATTTTCCTTTGAATTCTGGGTCAACTGGAAGATTCTTTTTGCAAAGCAAAAGTTTTTAACTTTGATGAATTCTAATTTATCAGTTGTTTTCTTTAATGGTTTGTGCTTTTGGTGCTGCATATAAAACCTTAGGTCCTGTAGATTTTTCCTATATATTTTTAAAAAAATTTTTTTTAAGTTTATTTTTGAGAGAGAGACAACAGAGCATGAGTGAGGGAGGGGCAGAAAACAAGAGAGACACAGAATCTGAAGCAGGCTCCAGGCTGAGCTGTCAGCACAGAGCCCAGTGCAGGGCTCGAACTCACAAACTATGAGATCATGACCTGAGCTGAGGTTGGAGACTTAACAGACTAAGCCACCCAGGCACCCATCCTATATATATTTTTAGAAGTTTTATAATATCGAACATAATATTTAGGCCTGTAAGCCATTTGAATTAATTTTTGTGTAAGATATAAAGTATGTATCAAAGTTCTTAAAAATTTTTTTTTTCTGGCACCGTTTGTTGTTTTCTTGGTGTTACTGTAAATGATAATATTTTTTAAATTTGAGATTCCAGTTGTTCTTTGCTGGCACATAGTAACCCAGACTTTTCTATATTTTCTGTTTTTTATATATCCTGTGACCTTGCTAAACTTAAACTTACTGTTTAATTCAAGGAAGTTGTATATTTTTGTTGGTTTGGGAGGGAATTTTGGGATTCTTTGGGGTTTTCTAAATAGACACTTAATGTCACTTTTTCTCCAATCTGTATGCCTTTTATTTCTTTTTTTTTCTTTTCTTTGTTGTATTAGCTTTCTAGTACAGTGCTGAATAAGGCATCCTTACTTTGTTCCAGGTCTTAAGGGAAAGCATTCATTCTCTCACCATTAAGTATGATGCCACCTATAATTTTTTATAGATACCCCTAGTTTAAGGAAGTTTCTTTGTGTTCTTAGTGTGCTAGGATGTCATGAATACATGTTGAATTCTAATGAAAGCTTTTTCTGCATCTCTTGATATGACATCTGATTTTTCTTATGCAGCCTTGTGAGTATGGTGAATTACATCAATTATTGATTTTCATGTGTTAGGCCAGCTTGGCATTCCTGGAATGAATCCCACATAGTTGTAATGTATTAATTGTCTTTTTTATATATTGCTAGGTTTAATTTGCTGAGCACTTTTGCAAATATGTGTTGGTTTTTAAAAGTAAAATTGAATTCCAGAATATCACAAAGTGATGTGGATTATAGAAAACAGCTGCCCCAGAGATCATGCTTTCTTTGTTACCACCTTCCTCAAACTAACTTTTTCCTCATATCCTAATTTGAAAGATTGGCTATATGTAGTTATGACTCTAGATAAAAATCTGAGTTATTTGAAAATTGTACATTTTTAGGTAATCATTTGACAAAAAATGTGAGACCATCCCCTCTTTTATGAAATAATATTTGGCTACTAATTTATAGTGTGCTTTAGATGCCTTTTTCTTTTAAATTGATTTTTTTCTCATTTTGACATTTGGAGCTTACAACAGTAAGCTATTAAATTAGTTTTAAATATTTAAGTATTAAATTAGTTTTATTAACATATCTTAACTATACTTTAGTTTTAGTTTTATTAACATATCTTGTCAGCATTCACTGGTAATTTCAAAATGGCTGAAGAACTGGGATATATTCAATCCAGAATGAAAGCTTTAAAGAATAACCTCCAAAGGAGAACATGGTTCTGGTCTTGATTGTGGTGGTGAATGACTGTTTTGGGTTGTTTTTTTGTTTTTCTTTTGTTTTTGTTTTTTTTAAATCCTCTGCAGGGGTTCTGTGCCAGTGAATATAGGGATATTGATATAATGGCTGATGGGTTTCACAACGCAAATCCAAGTATGAAGGAAAAAGATAGGGTCACACAGCTCAGAGGAGCATGGGAAAAGCATTCTTGCTGATAGAATCATTCCTTTTTGCAGAATGCTACCTAGAAAACTGGCATGGTTCAATTGCTGACAGCTGGGTAATAGAAGATTGTTATTTGTGAGGCAAGATCCAGGTAGTCTTATAGTGTCAGAGTCACTTCTATCTAAATTTGTGCGAACTTTTAAATTATGCATGTTAAATAAATATCCTCTACTGCCCCCTCCCATACATGCAAATGTGATTCAGTTTCAGAACAAGGGGGTACTAAGGCCTCACCCTACTAAGGGTAAATAGAAGACAGGCAGCTTGAGTCTTACAGAGAATTCAGCTTGAATGTTGAAAATGGAAAATGTATTACAGTGTTTTGGATTTCTTTTCCTACATCTTACATAAAAAATTAAAGTATAGTACACAGGTCTGTTTACAAAAAAATAGCTTTTAAAAACATGGACACCTAATTCAAAGATATGAATATTTTTAAAGATTTTGAGACCTGTGAAATGACCTTGTATCCAAGAGAAAACAGTCCTCTAAGTCAATAATGACGTGTCCAAGAAACTACACCTCTTACAGGTCAATTAAGCTGTCAGTAGAAACAGGGAGTTTATTTTCTAAAAAGGTTCATCATAATGTAGTACTTGTGTCCTGCTTAAGTAGTAACTTGACAGAGAGGCATTTAACATTTGCAGGATTCAAAGCAGCCACCCAGTAGGTACTCAGAATTTTTTAAAAAATGTTTTAATGTTTAGTTTTGAGAGAGAGGGAGAGAGACAGAGCACAGTAGGGTGGGGGAGGGGCAGAGAGAGCGAGGGAGACACAGGATACAAAGCAGGGTCTAGGCTCCAGTCTGTCAGCACAGAGCCCAATGTGGGGCTTGAATTCACTGACTGCAGGATCATAATCTGAGCCGAAGTAGGACGCTTAGCCAACCGAGCCCCCCAGGTACTCATAATATTTGAATCACAGAATCATAATGTTAGAGAGCTGAGATGGTCTTAAAAAAAAAAAAAAGAAGAAGAAAGCAAGCAAGCAAACTGAGATGGTCTTAGCATGATTCAGTCTGCTCATGCGTGTGCATGCGCACATGCATACGTGTTTCTGGGACATGCATTTGCCTTGTTAAGATAAAATATTTGTCTTATGTATGCAGAAAAACATTAAATAGATCATGCTACATATTAAATATCCCTTTCTCCCTATTGTTTTATTATTCCAGAATAAAACTTTTATAATGATAGTTAAAACTTGGCCTTGGCAGGGGCGCCTGGGTGGCTCAGTCAGTTAAACATCGGACTTCAGCTCAGATCATGATCTCATGGTTTGTGGGTTTGAGCCCCGCGTTGGGCTCTGTGCTAACTGCCAGCTCAGAGCCTGGAGCCTGTTTCGGATTCTGTATCTTCCTCTCTCTCTCTGACCCTCCCATGCTCACACTGTCTCTCTCTCTATCAGAAATAAATAAAACATTAAAAAAAAACTAATGAACTCCTTAATGTTTAAAAAGAAAAACAAACTTAGCCTTGGCAAACCAAATTCAGGATTAATCTAAATGCCTTATGTATGAGCTGCAGTCCCGAACACCAAATTAGCTAACTCTTCATATTAAAGCCTTTTAAGGTTTTTCTTCTCTCAGGCAGCGAAGATACCTTGTTTTGTCTTTTTCCTTTAAAAGACCAAAACAAAACAGAACATGTTCTTTTTTTTATGTTTTATTTCTGAGAGAGAGAGAGAGAGAGAGAGAGAGAGACAGCATGAGCAGGGGAGGGTCAGAGAGAGAGAGGGAGATACAGAATCCGAAACAGGCTCCAGGCTCTGAGCTGGCAGTTAGCACAGAGCCCGACGCAGGGCTCAAACCCACGAACTGTGAGATCAGGACCTGAGCTGAAGTCGGATGCTTAACTGACTGAGCCACCCAGGCCCCCATAACTGAACATGTTCTACCTATGTTAAGGTTCCCAGAGCCCCCAATTTTTTTTTCCCATTCTCCTTTCCGTATTCATAGTTGGATTTTGTATTAATGCCTATACTATGACTACAATAGTTTATTCTCATTAATACCATTGACTATAAGTAGTAGACTGGCTCTTCTTTGAGATTTTTTAATATAGCATCAGCATTTAAATCATTCATATTTGATATTTGAGAACCTCTTCCCAGAGCTCTTTTATTCTTGAACAGATTTGCTAGACCTGGGAAAGTTGTTTAATTTTTACCCAGATTGCCTACTACTATATTTTGAACAAGTAGAATAACTTGTTTGTTTAGGGAAACTTTTGATTTCTCTAAATGTCAATTTCCTTGTTGGCAAGAAGAAACTCATTAGGTTGCAGAAATGCAAATTTGCTGGGCATACAGAGCACCTTGAATACAGGTTTTGGTACATTGTAGGTATTTTAATAAACCATAGCTGTTATAGTGACTTACAAAACATTGTGGGAAATTGTACCTAAAAGTTAATTTACACCCTTTTTGTTACTTCTGGNTTACTTCTGGGGTTTTTTTTTTAAGTCTTTTTTTTTTTTTTTTCCAGTAATGTCTACACCCAGTATGGGACTTGAGCTCATGACTACAAGATCAAAAGTCACAAGGCTCCTCCAACTGAGTCAGCCAGGCACCCCAGCACTTCTATTTTTTTAAACAAATCTCATCCATTTATTTATGTGTAGGAGGCAAGAACTAGATGACAGTACCAGAGGAATGGCATAATGGCATGGCCATTTATTTTAATACAGTTTTTAAAATATTTTTTAAAATATTTCATCTATTTCTGAGAGAGAGAGAAAGAGCGCGCGCGCGCGCAAGCGAGCAGAGGAAGGTCAGAGAGAGAGGGAGACACAGAATCCGAACAGGCTCCAGGCTCTGAGCTAGCTGTCAGCACAGAGCCCGACGTGGGGCTCAAACCCACGAACGGTGAGATCATGACCTGAGCCGAAGTCAGATGCTTAACCAACTGAGCCACTCAGACGCCCCTATTTTAATACAGTTTTGAGAGTAATTTGGCTTTGAGTTTGCCACAGAGTACTGGCTCTCTTTAGGTAATAGGCTCAAAATTTCTTCAGGTATATCTAATGTGCCCTGTTCATTGACTTAGCGTGCCCCATAAGACTGTTTCCCTAAGTATTCAAAACAATATAATTCCAAATCTCACCCCATGTGAGAATTGTTTAAAGTTCATTTTTCTTCAGCTCCTCTTTCCAGATACTTCCAAGGACTTTGCAGGATAGTATTCAGTCTAAAGCCTGCTTCCTAGTTATTATAAGAGAAAAGAATGTTCTAGTCACTGCAGGGTTTGGGTGGGAATGGAGATGTTACTGCAGTGCATCAGAGCCTAGGAGATACCAGAGTCCTAGTAAGGTGAACAGTGCATCCATGGTGGAGTGGTGTATCCTAGCACAGGGTGTCCAAGCCCAAATGGGATAAGGGTGCCCACGGATAAGGATGCCCACACCCAGGGAGGAGGTGGCTACAGAGAAATGAGATGGGTTACTCTAAGGGTAGGGGCTTGGGGGGCCTGGATTGCTTTAGTTCATTAGGAATCCAACTCTTGATTTTGGCTCAGGTCATGATTTCATGGTTTATGATAAAGTTCAAACCCTCAGGTTTGAATGTCAGGCTCTTCACTGACAGCATGGAGCCTGTTTGGGATTCTCTCTCTCTCTCTCTCTCTCTCTCTCTCTCTCTCTCTCAAAAATAAATAAATAAACTTAAAAAAACATGACCAGAAGGATAAGGGCTTGATTAAATAAGTAAATATATATTGATAATGGAAGCTAGGTTTTTCACTATAAGAGAAAAGAGTTCCACATTTGGAAGGGAAGAAGACTATGAACCTTGTGGTATTGGATTGGAATATTGTGGTTATTTCAAAATTTTTTAAATTTAAAAATAATAAAATATAAATCTAGCTTAGAATTTAGCTTAAAATCAAAGATATTTCACTTTACACATTGGTCCAGATTTATATACTTCTTAAAAGTGATTGCCAGAACTTGCTAAGCTTGAGAAAGAACTGTGTGATTTATAAGCCAATCCTAAGAGCTTTAGTTTCTGAATTTGCTGCTTTATAAATTGAATGTTATATGTCACAAAGTCTAAGATCAAATATTTTAAATACATCTATTATATATATAAAACCTCCCTTGAGCATGTAGTAGAAGTTTTTAAATAAAGGGCAAAGAGAACATAGATGGTCTGCCTGATAAAGCTTGATTACAGTGTAGGTCCTGAGCTCCCCAGTGTTCACAGCAAAAAGTTATATGTGGGAAGTTTTATCTGGGTTCGTGAATTTCTTAGAATTCTATGTACGTCTCCATATGTGTGCATGTTTTTTTCTGGAGAAAAAACGCATAGTTTTCATCAAACTCTCAAAGAATTGCGTGATTCAAAAAAGTTGAACCTGGGGTACCTGGGTGGCTCAGTTGGATAAGCATCCGACCTCAGCTCAGTCATGATCTCACAGTTCGTGGGTTCGAGCCCTGCATCGGGTTCTGCGCTGACAGCTCAGAGCCTGGAGCCTGCTTCGGATTCTGTGTCTTCCTCTCTCTCTGCCCCTCCCCTGCTTGCATTCTGTCTCTCTCTGTCTCAAAAATAACATTAAAAAAAAAAAAAGGTTGAACCATTGTATCATATTTTTAAAAGGATGGATACCTGAAGGCCCTCTATAAATTTAATTTAAGGAACCCTTTAGTAGTGAACATGAATGGAGCATGTATTACAGAGTTAATTAGGTGTTAGATTAGGTTTTACATATGTGAAGTAATATTTTGAGTGCCTTCAAGAAAATCTGTGGTATACTAATTCATTTCATTCTCGCTACAAAGTAAAGATTATTCCTATGATTCTGATGAGAAAACTGAGACTCAGATTGAAAAGCTTGCCCAAGGTTACAAAGTAAGAGGCCACGTAAGAAAGAAGCAGGTGTTCTTTCTAACTCTTTTGTTCCCATTATCTCCATCACAGTGCCTGGTCTGTACTGGGCACACAGTGCCTGGTCTGTACTGGGCATTACACAGGGTGCTGGTGATGTAATGTTGAACACAAGAGACTGTTGCTTCTCTTTCTTTCATTCTCAAAGAGAAGGTGAGGGAAACAAGTAAGAATAAAACTGCTGCTGTGCCTTCCTCTAATTTTAAAACTAGTGAGAATATATTTCATATATTCCCTATATTCATCCATTTTCTCTTGTAAGATTGTTAGCAGTACTTCATTGAGTTTCCTTAGCCTCCCAATAACTTTACAGAAAAATATGGTATTACACAAATTCACAAATGAGGGTATATGTAAATCTGATTATCTTATTATCGTTGAGTCTATTAGTGGGATCAGTGTAGTATCAGGGTTTCTAATACTTGATATTACACAGTATCATCAGTCTGCATATTATAAAAAAAATAAAACTTTTAAAGCTACATGTGTATTTATTAAATCTTCTCTAAGAGTACTTAATTTCTTTTTCTCCTTTTCAGAGACTTTAAAAATAGACAAAAAGGAGAGAGATTCAGCAGTATCTCTCTCTTCTTTTGGTAGCAAGGACATGCTTTGTGCTGCAGAAATGGAGAGAAAGAAAGAGACTAAAACCCTTAGGATCCAGAATGTCTGGCAACGCTGCCCAAGGGGCTACACACCATAGCTGTAGACATACAGGGTTTCCCATCAGGGCATTTGCTCTAAAGGGGAAGATTCTTGTGGAAACAGCGAGGCTCAGAGAAATGTGAAGCTGCTCTTGGCAGAAGTTGAGCTGTGGAGCAGAGTGCTCTGCTTTAGCACTGTGGCTGGGACTCTGTTGGTGTTATTCTGATTATGAGCCCACAAGAGAAGGTGTGGAGTTTGTGCAGGACATGGCAACAAAATGTTTTATAATCTCATTATACAAGCCAAAGAGAAGAGTGAGTTTCAAAAAGTTTAAATGCATATTTTAAACTGTTGGGAAATTTTTTTCTCTTTGTTTTGATACTCTCCAATAAAATAATTTTCCTTCTAGATTGCATAGTGCCTCTAGCAGTGGTAGCTGGTACCTTGAAATCTAGTTTAATTTGATTTTAGCACATCACAGTGAAGTGCGTATTTCCTAAGAAGTTTTGTTTTCTTCACTTTTGTGTGATAGTGGAGAAGTCTCTTGAAGATTCTTGCTGCACTCTAAATAATTAACAAAAAATATCATGAAAGTAGTTAAGAGCACAGATAGGCTTTATATGCTAAAAACCTAGGTTCAAAGTCCTTCTTCATTATCTATTACCTTGAACAAGTTTCTTATCCTCTCAGTTTCGTCTTTGAGTTGGAGGTAGTTAGTAGTAATAACTTCCTCCTAAGGATATTATATTATATCATATCATATCATATCATATTATTATTATGTAAAACTCTATATGTGGTAATACATTAAGATTATATATTAAATATTTGATAAACAGAAATCTGGGTAATGATATAAGGAAGGAGATATATACATGCTATTTTTATTTTCTTTAGAAAGTATATTTTTAAGTTTATTTATTTTGAGAGACAGAGCAGAAGAGGGGTAGAGAGAGAGGGAGAAAGAGAATTCCAGGCAGGCTCCGCGCTGTAAGCACAGAGCCCGATGGGGGGCCCAAACCAACAAACTGTGAGATTATCACCTGAACCGAAACTAAGAGTTGTACGCCCAACAGAGTAAGCCACCCAGGCGCCCTAGTTTTCTTTAGAAAGTATTAAAGATAAATGAGTGGTCTCTCAACTTAAAAGTATTTCATTTTCTGGGGTGCCTGAATGGCTCAGTTGGTTAAGCGACCGACTTCGGCTCAGGTCATGATCTCAAGGCTGGTGGGTTTGAGCCCCATGTCGGGCTCTGTGCTAACAGCTAGCTCAGAGCCTGGAGCCTGTTTCAGATTCTGTGTCTCCCTCTCTATCTCACCCTCCTCTGCTCACGCTGTCTCTCTTTCTCTCTCTCTCTCAGTCTCTCTCTCTCTCACACAGAAATAAATAAAACATTAAAAAAAAATTTTTTAAGTATTTCATTTTCTAAAAACTCCCTACAGTAAGCCAGGCTCTGCACCCTCCTACTCTTCCCCTGACTGCCAAACACCTACTTGTTAGCATTGTTAAAGTTACAAGGTGAAATTGTAAGATTTAAATATCAGCAATGTAATCACCCATTTTGCATTTAACTTGGTACATGGAACACAGTATTAGTCAAAATAACTAATCTAGAAACTTGGATAATTTGCACGAAACTCTTTTCTTTTATTAAAAATTTTTTTTAATGTTTATTTACTTTTTTTTTTTTTTGAGAGAGAGAGATTGACAGAGAAAGAGAGCACAAGTGGGAGAGGGGTAGAAAGAGGGAGACACAGAATCTGAAGCAGGCTCCAGGCTCCCAGCTGTCAGCACAGAGCCCGACGCTCGGCTCGAACTCATGAACCATGAAATCATGACCTGAGCCAAAGTCAGACGCATAACCAACTAAGCAACCCAGGCAGCCCTAAGAAGCTTTTTCAAAGTTATACTGTGAACAGTTTCATTAGATGCTGTTTTGACTGTAATCATTTTTGTTTGTTTGTTTGTTTGTTTTTTTAAGCAAATGAAACTTGGCCATTGAAACCTACCAAAACACAAAAGTTTCTATTTGGGTTTTATGAAAGAAACAGTGAAGGTATTTTTTAAAACTTGAATTGGAAAATAAGTTAATAAATAACAACCAAATTGTGGCTTTTAAGTTTTTCTTAGAGTTTAGAAGCCGAACTGGAGAGTGCTTCTCACACCTTCAATTATCTTTATTTCTGAAGCTATGAGTCAGGATTTTTTCTTTAGCAGGACAGGGCATTTTGCAGACAGATTAACCTGTTTGCCAGTGTTTATACAGTGACTGAAACATAAATATAATTAATTTCCTAGGTCTGAGAAATACAGTAAATCTAACTAACTCAATGCCCCTCAGAGGATCTGGCTCAGAGCAGCTGTTTTATTATTCATTCATGAAATTCTGTGAGAGCTGGGAAGAGGAAGAGAATTTCCAGACAGGGAACTCAAAGTTTCATGAGGGCAGTGGCATTTGAGCCTTTAAGATCACAGTCCTCTTGGGTAGGGAGACATAGGAGGGCATTCTAGGTGGGAGAGCTACGGGACAGGACCCAGAGATGGTACCATGTATCATATGTAGTTTACAAGCCATCCAGTTCTGTTGAGCTACTGTCACAATGTGGCTCTAAAGACATGGGAACAAAAATGAAGCTAGCAAGGTATTTACCTTTGTTTAGGATAAGTAGAATAAAAATGAAGCATCTCCCTTGGGATTTGGTTTGTCATTTGAGGTAGGTCAGGCTATGGGAACGTCAAAGTACAGATGAATAGCAAAGATAAGCAAGTGGTTTACCTTCTCTGAGCCTTAATTTCCTCAGCTTTAAAAATGAAGCCAATAAATAACTAAAATGCGGGTTACTTTAATGATTAAGTGAAGTATATGAATAGCCTGGTATATAAAAAGGTCACTATTCTTTTGGTGGCTTTGATAGTAGCAGTTGTAATGAAAATAGTAATAGATTGTTTATGGTGAAGAGATGTTTCTTTATCTGAAAGAATCCATGGTGCATTGCAGGATAATTGAGCTTTATAAATATTTCTAATTCTGGTATCAATCACACATACTGCACAGTGTCATTTGTGTAATGTGACTACAATTCTCTCTTCTCGTTTTATGATTTAATTTTTTTGTCTGAAAAGTTTATATAAATATATAAGGAAGTCCTTGTCTATTCCACAGATTTACTATAGCACATACCATGGAGTGCAGGTGACACTTCTTTACTCATCACTCAAAGGGGTGATGAGTCCTGAGATAGGTGATCTCAGAGGCAAGTTGGAACAGTGCCCACTGGAGTCTTTTAGTGGAGATAATTCCTTATCCCTTATTCCGGTGCCCCCTAGAATTCCTAAGTGCTCCTTAAGTTCAAATTCGTACAGATTACAAGAAGACCAGTTGATTCAGCCAACAATTTTTGTAACAGCCTTCAGAGATGAGGACACAGGGCCATAGTGAAACTTTTCTCCACAGATAATTGGTGCCAGAACCAGGTTTGGTCTATATTTTCTTCTCTCCTTGGCCAGGACTCTCTTTAGTATCATTCTGTCTCTAATCAAGTACATCTATATAGTAACCTGGTATGAATCTTAAGAGTTGGTGTGGTTGATGAGAGAACAAGTCCTATTAGAAATATTTCGTAGAGGAGTGATTTTTAAAGGTTTAACAGCTTTTAAATAAGTTTAACAAGTTTTAACAGCTTCTTAAAATATAATTCACATGCCATACAGTTCACCCATTGAAACTGCACAGTTGCATGACTTCTAGTATAGTAAAAATTTTTGTAACTATTGCCATAATCAATTTTAGAACATTTTTATTACTCTCAAAAGAAACCATATATACATATATGAGCCATCACTGCCTAATCTCTCCATTCATCCCAGCCCTAAGCAACCACTAATCTAGTTTCTGCCTCTATAGATTTACACAGACATTATTTTATTTTTATTCTCATGAGCTGGTCAAGAAGCATAGACTTACATTAAAATTAATTAATTATTTTGAGTGTTTATTTATTTTTGAGAGACACAGAGACAGAGTGCAGGCAGGGAAGGGGCAGAGAGGGAGGAAGACACAGAATCTAAAGCAGGCTTCAGGCTCTGAGCTGTCAGCACAGAGTGCGATATGGGGCTCGAACCCATGAACTGTGGGATCATAACTGTGGCCAAAGTTGGATGCCCAACCAACTGAGCCACCCAGGTGTCCCAGTAGGCATTTTATTTTAAATGGATTAATTCAATATGTGGTCCTTCTTTCATTTAGCACACTATTTTCAAGATTCATCTAGTTGTGGTATAGATCAGTATTTCTTTCTGTTGCCAAGTAATACAGACATATTATACTTTATCCATTCATCAGTTAATGGACATTTGAGTTTTTCTTGATTTTATGAATAATACTGAACATCTAGTGGTATAAATATTTATATACAAGTTTTTGTGTAGACCTATGTCTTCAGGTCTCTTGGATTTATATACTTAGGAGTAGAATTGCTAGATCATATGGTAACTCTATGTTTAATCATTCGAAGAGCTGCCAGACTGTTTACCAAAGGTACTGCATCATTTTATATTCATTTACAGTATATGCAAATTTCAATTTCTCCACATTCTCACCAACTCTTATTATTATCTTCTTTATTATAGACATCCTAAGTGGGTATGTGATGGTGTCTTATTTTGGGTTTGATTTGCATTTCCTTAATGGCTAATGATGCTTATTGGCCATTTGTGTATCTTCTTTTGAGAAGTGTCTGTTCAGGTTCTTTGTCTATTTTTAATTAGGTTTGCTATTTAACATTGAGTTTTAACAGTTCTTTACATATTATGTGTACAAGTCTCTGATATATGCAGATTTTTTTTTCTCATTCTCTGGGTTGTCTTTTCACTTAGTGGCATTCTTTGAAGCACAGCAGTTTCTAATTGTGACTATCTCCTTTATATGTTTTTTTCTTTTGTTCCTTATGATTTTGGTGTCCTGTCTAAGCTATCATTGACTAAAAATTCAGGGTCACTAAGATTTATTTTCTTCATATTTATATTTTCTTCTAAGAGTTCAATAGTTTTAGTTCTTTTATTTAGATCCTTGATTCATTTTGAGTTCATTTTTACATATGGTGTGAGGAAGGGTCCAGCCTTATTCTTTTGCGTGTGGATAGTCACTGGTCCTGGTACCATTTCTTACAAAGACTGTTCTTTTCTCCATTCAATTGTTTTGGCAAAGGAAATGATTCTTAAGCATTGCTTTCACAGGACAGATGTTAATGGCACAAATGAAAGCATTCTGATTTGGCTCCTAGGTAAATTACATGGAAAATGTGAGGTCAGGTTATTTAGATCAGAGTCAGTTGCCTTTGGCTGACAGAAACCTTAAGTAATAGATCTCTTTCAAGAAGTTTGAAAATGGAATTTAGAGGGTGAAGTTGTAGTGGTAGATCAAGAAATGACCTTCGGGTTTCAATCTTTTCTGTTGAAATAAGTCCTGAAACCTTCAGTTATTAGAATAAATGTATAGAGAAACTTGGAAAGAAGTTGAAGTAAAAACAGCTATAAATTTATACCATAAAGAAAACCAATATGGAAAAAATAATAAAAGTGGCTAAAGCAGAGAACATGAGAAATACAATTTATAATTTTATTTCCTCCAAATGAATACAGAGGCACAGAAGTAGAGGCAATTAACTAAATGGCAAAGTAGGGAAAAGAATGTTAATGAAGAGTCAGAATTCCTTGGTGCCAATCCTAACCTACATTAAGTATGTAGCCTTAAGTAAGTCACTTAACCTTCAGAATAGTAGCTGATATTTACTGAGGTCCTACCATGTTCAGGATTTTGTGTAAGCCTTAGCCTTTTTTGTAAAATGAAGATGATGTCAAATTAATTACTTTGTAAACTTTTGTAAAAAGCCATATATATAGAAAGGATTATTACGCTTCAAATTTGGAAATTATTCAAGTGTAGTAGTAGTAGTAGCCACTGATAGTATGTGTGTATGTACTCAAAGTAATTCTTGAAGGTGTACTATATTCCTACCTTACTGAGGAAGAAACTAATGTTTAGTGATTATGAAAGTTATACAGTCAGTAATCATAACAGTTTATTTAATCCATGATTTCTTTGTACCACCTTGATTTTAGTTTGAAAGATTGTAGATCCTGGTGGGTAGAGGAAGGGAAGGGAGTAGGGTAGAACCAATGAGGTTTAAATTATTAGGCATATGGAAGGTTAAGATAAAATCCCAAAGGGGTGATGAGTCCTGAGATAGGTGATCTCAGAGGCAAGATGGAACAGTGCCCTATGTTAATAAGGTCAAAGGTATACTGTATCCCATTTAATTAATCTATAAACCACAGGAGAGCTAGATATTATGAAGCACAGTTATATAACATATAACTGGAGACAAAGGGAAGACAGAACACCAACTAGTGAGGGAATGAAATCAAGATGGAAAGAAGAGGTAGGTGCAAGAGGCCACAGTACTACTGCAGCTTATAGAGATGTGTAGACTTTGCTTTGAACCATGAGGAGATTACTTCTTAGAATTAATTCTCCTATTTATACCCTTTGAAGACTTTTCTCACCTACCAGTAAAGTGCCTGTGGTCAATCTTCAAATGTTGTGAAACTAAATACTCTTAAATGCTTTGTGGCTTTAATCTCTTAGCTCCTTACATACTTCTTATTTTCCCCATGGTTGAGTTGAGAAACATTATTTGGGAATATAAGATAGACCAAAAAAAGAGTACAAGAAAACAGCAGAACAATTTTTGTTCCTTGACTTATCCTGTGCCATTATCTTCTTGACAACAAGTACAAAGTTCAAGCTCTAGTTGTTATCCTGCTGCTCCTAAACTATCAAGCAGTAGACACGTTTCTCTTTGATAGAGCTGAACTGTTGGAGATGCCATCAGCTGGCACAAGGAGGAGCAAAGGACTTTGACCTCTGATTCTGATTTGCAAACTTCTGATTTCTTCATAGAAATTCATGGTGATTGATGTCTGTAAGAATAGATTTGAGATGGAAGTATGGATAGGAAAGATAACTGATACATACTGAGCCCATGCTCTCTGTGGGACAGTCTGAAGCACTTGATGAAATAAGAGTATCAGAGTTCACAAAGGCCTGAGTTGTTTTCATTTATACTGCTTTGCTTCTCAGAAATGACAGCTAGGATTCTGCAGAAGGGACAGTTGAGTTGAGAAACATTATTTTGGCAAAAGTTGATGCTGTGTGCAAATTTTGTCACCACATGTGCATTTAATAAATGATGGAGAGTGGGAAAAGAGGAGACTAAAATATACGATTGTTAAATCTAGTTTTCCCCTCTCTTAATGTAGTGTTTAATAGCGTGGAATCTGAAATTAGACTGCCTAGGTTTCTAGCCTCTCTCCCCCCTTTATTACTTTATTCAGTAAGGTGATGCCAGATTTCTCACAGCTTGTAAACACAGGGCATTGAACCTGTTTGGTATGAAGGGAAACAGAATCAGGGGGAAAAATTCTTAGGCTGTTAATACATGAAGGTTATAAGCTTACTGCCCAAACCACTCACCAGTGAGGTCAACCTTGTAATGTGTGCTGACCAACTTCTGTCAAAAACCCAGATTAGATCCTTGATATTTGGCAAAAATGTGCTAGGGGAGATGCCATGCATCTGTCTCTTAGACTGTCCTAACCCTCTTCCAATATCAAGTCAGATTACTAGGAAGCTGCAGGCCTGAATTTGTAGAGACTCACTCACTGAACTATGATTTTATAATAAGCCCTTGATTTTTGTTACAGATGGGTATAAGAATCATATACAAAGAATGCCTTTCCATTTTTGGTAGAAATCATTGAAGATTTTGTTAGTCATTTTTCTTATATAAAAATTCACATGCAGGGAGTGCCTGGATGGCTTAGTCGGTTAAGTGTCTGACTTCAGCTCAGGTCATGACCTCACAGTTCATGGATTCAAACCCCATGTTGCACTCTGTGATGATAGCTCAGAGCCTGGAACCTGCTTCACATTCTGTGTCTCCCTCTCTGTCTGCCCATCCCTCACTTGTGCTCTGTCTCTCTCTCAAAAATAAATAAACATTAAAAAAAATTCACATTTACATTTCTCCTCCAGTTAAGTATACTGATAAATTCTTAAGTGCTTTTATAACAGATAATGAAAAAAGTACAATGTATTTTCATTTTTGCTGTGGTTGCCTGAAAATTCAGAAGTATTCAGTTGCAGTAACTACCCTTAGCCTTAGTTAGTTAGTTAGTTTCTTTCTCTTTCTTTCTTTCTTTCTTTCTTTCTTTCTTTCTTTCTTTCTTTCTTCCTTCCTTCCTTCCTTCCTTCCTTCCTTCCTTCCTTCCTTCCTTCCTTTCTTCCTTTCTTTCTTTCTTTCTTTCTTTCTTTCTCTCTCTCTCTCTCTCTCTTTCTTTCTTTCTTTCTTTCTTTCTTTCTTTCGTTGTTGTTTCTTTCTTTCGTTGTTGTTTGTTTCTTTCTCTTTCTTTCTTTCTTTCTTTCTTTCTTTCTTTCTTCCTTCCTTCCTTCCTTCCTTCCTTCCTTCCTTTCCTTTCCTTTCCTTTCCTTTCCTTTCTTTCCTTTCTTTCCTTTCTTTCCTTTCTTTCCTTTCTTTCCTTTCTTTCCTTTCTTTCCTTTCTTTCCTTTCTTTCCTTTCTTTCCTTTCTTTCCTTTCTTTCCTTTCTTTCCTTTCTTTCCTTTCTTTCCTTTCTTTCGTTGTTGTTGAGAGGACAACACGAGACGGGAGAGCAGGCGAGAGGCAGAGAGAGAATCTTAAGCAGGCTCCATGCCCAGCACATAGTCAGAGTCCCACTCTGCCTGATCTCACAACCTAGGATCATGACCTGAGCCATAATCAAGACTCGGACACTTAACCAACCGAGCCACCCAGGCACCTCTAGCCTTCGTTTTTATGTATCTAATTCATTTATCTGTCTCCCTGTCTTCTAATGTATTTTTTGGTCTTTAATTATAATTTTTATTGAGTTAAAAAATACATAGATTTTACGTCATCTCAGATTTTTTTTGAAGTAAGGTAGATTTTGAACTATTAATTGGTACTGCAACAGAATGTAATAATAATACAAAGATCCATCGCAGCCCTCAGTATTTTTTTTTTTTTAAGTTTATTTTTGGGAGGGGGCACCTGGGTGGCTCACTCAGTTGAGCACCTGACTCTTGATTTTGGCTCAGGTCATAACTTTGCAGTTTGTGAGCTCGAGCCCCCCATTGGACTTGGAGCCTGCTTGGGATTCTAGCTCTCTCTCCTTCTGTCTCTCTCTGTCTGTCTCTCAAACAAACTTAATAAAAGAAGTTTAAAGTTTCTTTATTTTGAGAAAGAGCACAAGCAGGGGAGGGGCAGAGAGAGAGAGAGGGAAAGAGAATCCTAAGTAAGCTCTTCACTGTCAGTGCAAGCCAGACGTGGGGCTCAAACCACAAACTTTAAGATCATAACCTGAGCTGATATCAAGAGTCAGACACTTAGCTAGCTGAGCTGCCAAGGCGCCCCAAGGCCTCAGTATTCTTAATTAATGTAGCACCTAAGCAGGGACAACCTTTTGAAATGTACAATATTAGAACTGAGGAGCCAAATGTGAAAATTAAAAAGTTTTTCTTTTGAAAAAGAAGTACACTTGTGGAGTTGATTTGGTTTTTGTTTTCCTTCCCTAAGACTTATGAATCATAGACCAATGATTTCCAGCCTGTGGGCTTAGATCCTTGGTGACAGTGGAACTGTTGTGAGTAGTCTTAAATGTTCCATGTGTATTTTTCAAAAAGTGTTAATAAAACTATAGTCTCTATCATATGGAACCTTGTACATTTTTTTTTTAATTCTTAGAAGTGATTTTAACTCCAGTATAATGTACATTGTTATATACTTTCAGGTGTACAATATAACAATTCAGCAGTTCTGTACAACAGTTCTATACAAAGTTCATCACAGTAAATGTACTCTTAATCCCCTTGATCTCTTTCACTCATCCCCCCCACCAGCCTCCCCTCTGGTAACCACCAGTTTGTTCTCTATAGTTAAGAGTCTATTTTTTGTTGTCTCTTTTTTCTTTGTTCATTTGTTTTGTTTCTTAAATTTTGTATATGAGTGAAATCATATATTANGGGGGGGAGGGGGGGATGGGCATGGAGGAGGACACTTGTGGGGATGAGCACTGAGTGTTATGTGGAAACTAATTTGACAATAAACTATTTGTAAAAAAAAAAAATAAAATAAAAATAAAACAGAAACAAACAAAAAAAAAGAAATCATATATTATTTGTCTTTCTCTGACTGACTTATTTCACTTAGGAAGTTTTTACAATTCTTAATCTTTTAATATCATTGGATATTATATGATATTAGGAAGTGAAGATAAATTTATTAGGCATGATAAAGATATTATAGGTATTTAGGCAAATGACCTTAAATTTTGTGTAGAAATGCTGAAGTATTTTGATATGGAGTGTCATATGTAATTTACTTTAAGTAGTTTAGCAGTGTATGTGTGTGTAAAGGCAAATCAAATATGATAGAAAGTTAGCAGTTGTTGAATCTAGGTGGTGAATATATGGCTGTTTATTATAGTATTCTATTTTTTCTATATACTTGAAATTTTTGTAACTGAAAGTGAAAGAAAGGCTGTTAGAATTTCAAAAGAATGGTTATCATATAGAGAACATT
>NW_027551577.1:1308552-1340323 GCF_008692635.1 Crocuta crocuta | reverse complement strand
GATGGGTACTAAGGCGGTCACTTGTGATGTGCACTGGGTGTTGTATATAAGTGATGAATCACTGAAGTCTACATCTGAAACTAATATTGCACTGTATGTTAACTAGCTAGAATTTAAATAAAAACTTGGAAGAAAAAAAATAAAAGCATATGGCAAAAGCCATGTTGTTTCACTGCTAGAAACAAAACAAAACAAAAAACCACACAAAAGAATGGTTACTGGTACTTGGTCCAACCTTCATTTTTTAAAGGAGGAAAAATTTTATCACAGTGTTTCAACTGCCTAGACTTATTTTTTGCCCAACATTAAACTACTACCATAAGGGAATAACTAACTGAAGTGTGATAACTGTCTGCTAAAATTACTGCTACAGTCTTTTCTATCCTGAATGACTACAATGGAGCATACTGGCAGACTTCCTAGGAATTATAGACACATCCTGCCAGTTATAGATGTAGAGGAGTCTGTAGAATATTTTGGCATTTGTGCTAGTAGGTACCAAGTGAACACAGTGATTCTGGAACATGTTATCTGCCCACTCTGCCTTGTAAGAGATCTGCATTCTCAGCCTTGGTGAGCTGGCAGACTTCTAGGTCTGTAGGTCATTTATAGGGTTAGAAAGACACACTCCCTGCTCCCTTCCCTACCACGTCATATTAGAGCTAGCAGAAATTGCCATTTCTGCTCTGGCTGTAATATACCACTTGAATTCTCCAGGGAAGAGCCAAGTCTTTTGGCCCTGCTCAGTCTAGTCTTCTCCTTCCCAGAGGTTCCAAAAACTCCCCCAGGTAGTAGACCAGCTTCTACTAGTTCCCAGCTTTGGGTAGAATCAGTACCAAGCTACTACATGTGCCAGATAACCTGCCTTACAGTATTGTAACAGGTGACGCTAGGGAAAGCAGAGAGATCATAGACAGCTCAGCTTTCCTTAGAACCTCGACTCAGGGGATATCCTTCCTTAGGATGTAACAGAAGTTAACCTGATCAGCAGTTTTCTTAAACATGTTCACATCCACTCACTGCCATTCGCATAGCTTGAAATGCACTTAAACCTTCATAGACCCTGATTCTCTTAGTCTTGTGAACACAGTTTTTATTGTATGTATATGTATTTGACTAATGTATTGTCAATATTATTTTTTCACTAAACATGTGAGTGTTCATGTAACTAGTTACATGGTAATGTAATTGGTATATGTGTTCTCATATTTTTTCTTTTTTGCTTGTTGTATTATAAATATTTGAAACAAGCAGAAAAATAAATAACATAATAAACACTCAAGGACAATTACCAGGCTTTTTCAAACTTATGATTTTGCTATGTTAAATAAAGTTTAATTTTGTGTGTACCACTCCTCAGCCCATTCCCCCATTTTTGAAAATAACTACTATTCTGAATTTAGTATTTTTCTTGAACATATTTATGTACTTTTATTGCATATGCATGTATTCATAAATAATATATAGCATTCTGTAACTTTTTTCACTTAGTGTCATCCTTTTGAAATTTACTCACATGGATAAAAACAGTTCTGTTCTATCCTTCTATATTATTATACAGTATTCTGTTGGGTGAATTTCCAATATTTCATTGCTTCATAAATAAGTGCTGCAGTGAATATTCTTCAAAATGTCTTTGCACACACATACAAGAGAATCTCTGTAGTATACATATATATGCCTAGAAATGGAGTTCTTGGGTTGTATGGTATATTCATGTTTATAGAACTAGACATTGCTAAATTGCTATGTAGAGTGTCTATATCAGTTTTTTAAAATGTTTATGTATTTTTGAGAGAGAGACAGAGAAAACACAAGCAGTGAAGGGGCAGAGAGAGGGGGAGACACAGAATCTGAAATAGGCTCCAGGCTCTGAGGTATCATTGCCGAGCCCAATGAGGGGCTTGAACTCATGAACTAGGAGATCATGACCTGAGTTGAAGTTAGACACTTAACCGACCGAGACACCCAGGCACCCCTGAGTGACTGTACCAATTTAAACTCCAATCAACAGTGTCCAAAATTTCCCATTACCCCATATTTTTATAGACACTTGAAATTTTTGCCTGTCTTTGAATATGAAGTGATATCTATACAGCTAGTTTCAGTTTCTTCATAGTGATTTGCTTATGTTGGGCAAAGCTTATGAAAAGGCAGTGGAACTGATTGACAGCCTAGATGTTTCCCTCAGGAAATATCATTGCTTGATTATGCAGTTTAGTTGGCTATTCTAAATGAAATGCTGCTTGCTGGTGAAATACTTGTGTTTTCAAGATCATAAAAAACCTTTTAGGAATTCTTCACAAGAATAACTTTGAGAGAAAAAATTTCTCATAAGGCATTTTCACTTTCCAAATTTATCCTTGTCATTCCAGTTACCTCCCATGATTCTCTTAGCTCTTCTGACCGATGATCAGCCAATACATGAAAGAATGAGATGCCAGGACCTTTATTGACAGATTGCATCTGACAGCAGAATAAACTTACTTCTGCTAAGTAACAAGCTTTCACTGTTTTCACTGCTATCATTTTGATTACTCCAGTAATGAAACTGAATCTGTTTCTTAGGAACTAAATTAAGAAAGCCTAGAATATTCCACTACTGAATTGGTAGCAACTACCTGATAATGATCTGGTGACATTTCTAGAGAAGAAAAATGTAAAGAATGTGTTATTTCATGTGCATTGTACTTAAATGATTGCTGTTGGATTGTGTTCCAATGATCTATTGCTATGTAACAAATGAGCTCAAAACTTAGTAGCTTGAGAACCAGGGACTGGATAAACTGGAGCAAGTACACTTCACCTGGTCTCTCCCACTGAATGCAGTTTTAGAAATCTGGCATAGAGCTCTTATTTGAGGATTCCGAAAGGTAGACTGTAACAGGCAGATTAGGAAAGAAAAGCAGATCTTGAAATACTGTGGAATTAGGGTTGAATTTATCATTTCTCCCATTCTGATGTCCCCATGCCTGAATCCAACACAGCTTAAAACCCAGAAGTGGGCATCAATGTAAATAGAAAGAACTCCAAGAGAAACCATCAGTTCTGGTACAGAGAATAAGAAAGGGATACCAGAATATCAGAGAAAGTATAGAAGCCTTCTGTTGTTCTTTTTTCTTTCCTCTGTCTCTTGTGCCATGAGCCCCAAGAAGTTCTGTGGTGGCAGCAGATTGGGGTCTGGCAGGAGTCTAAAGCTCTGAGGGTAGGGAACGTTTCTTTAAGATCAGTGGAGCTTTGGTCCCAAGAAGGTAGAATAACTCCATTTGCCCCTTTCCTTCAGCTGCTTGGCCCCAGACATAGGCACTATGGAAACTGTGTGACAGTGAATAATGCCCAAGATTTCTGGATAAGTGACAGGAAAGGGGAGCCCTAGCAAACCAAAAAATACTAGGGAGATCGTAAAAGGGAGAAGCTTGGGAAATAAACTCTTTAAATCTTGTGATGAACTCCTGGGCTTATCCATGTGCTATACATGNTTTGCTTTTTTTTTTTTTTTTTTTTTCCCTTTCCTTCAGCTGCTTGGCCCCAGACATAGGCACTATGGAAACTGTGTGACAGTGAATAATGCCCAAGATTTCTGGATAAGTGACAGGAAAGGGGAGCCCTAGCAAACCAAAAAATACTAGGGAGATCGTAAAAGGGAGAAGCTTGGGAAATAAACTCTTTAAATCTTGTGATGAACTCCTGGGCTTATCCATGTGCTATACATGTAGAAATTCAACCCCAAACAGCATGTCTGCTCCCTAATAAATATAACATATATATGGTTAGACCACTGCTCAGGTATCAGATTGGGAACAGGGTGAGGTACACATATGGGATAGATCCAAATAGTACCACAAAGACTGAAAACTTAACTGAATTGAAACCACAGTCCACAGAAGGCTGGTCAGAAACTATAGCCTGAAGAAAACTGGGTTGATTGCCTACTAAAAGAAAAATGTCCATATTCTCCATAGGATTTTAAGATGACCTAGAATATTATAATAATGTTCAGAAGTCCAGGATACTTGGCATCTGAAAAAAAAGGAAAACAAGTTCACATGCAAAAGATGCCACTGCCAAAAACTCAGACTTAAGCAATGGCAAAAACTCTAATGTAGCAATGATAAAAATGTTCCAGCAAGTAAGAGCAAGCATTTTTGGAATGAACAGAAAGATAGTTTCAACAAAGAAATAAATGAGGTAAAGATAAAGAACCAAATAGGCATTTTAGAACTGAAAACTACAATAAATGAAAAAGAATTCACTGGTTGGGATCAATATCAGAATGAAAATGACAGAGAAAAGAGTCAATGAACATGAAGATAAGTAGAAATTATCCATTAGATTAGGAGGAATGTTGAGAAAAAATAATTGAAGAGAAACTTAGGGACTTGTGGGACAATGACAGGGGTCTAACATTAATGTCATCAGTGTTCCAGCAGGAGAGGTAAAGGAATGGCAGAGAAAATTGATTGAAGAACTAATGACTAGAAACTTTCCAAATTTGGCAAATAACCTAAACCTATAAGATTCAAACTTATGGATTTAGGAAATCCTAAAAAGAATAAAGGCAAAGATACTCACATCCAGACACATCATAACTATTATAAACTGTCATGACACCAAAATAGAAGACAAGAAAAAATTTTGAAAGCAACCAGAGAAAAATGATGCAGTGCTTATAAGGTAACAACTATTCAAAGGACTGCAGATTTCTCATTAGAAATCTTGGATGACAGAAAGAAGTGGAATTATATTTTCAAACTGCTGTTGGGCGGGGGAGGGGTGTAGGGGGTTCTCTACTTAAGGTTTTATGTCTGACAGAAGTGTCCTTCAGGAATGAGGTTTAAAATAAAGACATTCTCTAAGATACATGGGTGGCTCAGTTGGTTGGTTAAGTGTCTGACTTTGGCTCAGGTCATGATCTCAGGGTTGATGAGTTAAAGCCCCACATCGGATCCTCTGTTACCCTCTCTCTCTGCCCCTCCACTACTCACTCGTTCAGTCTCTCTCTCTTTCTCAAAAATCAACATTAAAGGAAGATTATTCTAAGGAACTATAAATAACTCTGAACACCTAAATCAACAACTTAACGAAGGAGACCAAATTCTCAAACAGTGAACTACCAGAACTCACCTAAGCTGAAAAGATAGCCTGAATAGTTCTATGACTATTAAATAAATGAAATTTGTAGTTTTGTTTTTTTAAGTTTGAGAGAGGGAGGGAGGGGGAGAGTGACTGAGAGAGAGAATATATCTTAAGCAGGCTCTGTGCTGTACGTGCAGAGCCCAATGTGGGGCTGAACTCTCAAACTTCAAGATCAAGACCTGAGCCAAAAATCAAGAGCGGGATGCTCATCTGACTGATCCATCCAGGTACCGCAGAAATGAAATTTGTAGCTTAACTACAAGGGACACTTGGGTGGCTCATTTGGTTCAGTATCCCACCCTTGAATTTTTATTCAGGTCAGGACCCCAGGGTCAAGGACTCAGGCCCTACGTTGGGCACTGTGCTGAGTGTGGAGCCTGCTTATGTGCCTTTCCCCTGTTGGTGCACTCTCTCTCTCTCTAAAATTTAAAAAAAAATCTTCTGAAAAAAAATCACATAGTTTCACTGGCATATTCTACTACACACTTATAGAAGAAATACCAATTCTGTGTGATCTCTTACAGGAAATAGAAGAGAAGGGGACTCTATTTTATGAGGCTAGCATTACTCTGATGTCAAAACCAGACAAAAGCTGTACAAGAAAACACAATAGTAGACCAATATCCCTCATGAACATAGATGAGAAAATACTGCATAAAGCACTAATACATTGAACATAGCAATGTATGTAAAGAGTAATATGCCATTACTCTTTATGTGTGGTTTGTATCAGATATGCAATACTAGTTCAGTAATTGAAAATCAAAACAATGTAATTCACAATACTGACAACCCAAAGAATCAAAACCATGTATATCACTTGATACAAGAAAAGCATTTGACAAAATTTAATAACGTTCATTATTTTTTAAACTTTGTTAAAAAATAAAATAAAATTTGTTCATTTATTTTGAGAGTGGAAGAGGGGTAGAGAGGAAGATAGGGAGAGAGAATCCCAAGCAGGCTCTATACTTTGTTTTAGGAAAGGAAAATGGTACCATTTACTACTCTGGAAAACAGTTTGCTGATTTTCTTTTTTTAAGTTAAATATACACTTACCATGTGACCCAGAAAATCCATTCCAGGTTTTTAGCCTATAGTAACATAAACTTCTATCTTTACAAAATCCTTCACACCAGTGTTTTAGAGCAGCTCTATTCATAATTGCCAAGAAGTGAAAAACATCCAGATGTCCTTCAGCAAGTGAATCGATAAACAAACTGTGGTACATCCATATACCACACTCAGCAATAAAAAGAATTGAACCATCGATACATACAACATTCTGGATGCATGAATGTCAACGGCATTATGCTGAGTAAAAGAAATCATCTTAAAGATTATATACTGTATAATTCTGTTTATATTACATTTTCAAAAAGACAAAAGCATGGTGAAAAAAATAGATTGTGCATTAGTGGTGGGATTAGGTGTGACTACACAAGGAGTCATTTATGTATTTATGTATTTTTGGAGTATAATTGACATACAGTCTTATATTTCCTATGCTGTAGTTTTCATCTCTGTGATTTGTGTTATAACTGGAAGTTGTACTTCTTAATACTCTTTATTTCACCCACCCCTCACCTTCCCTCTGGCAACTACCAGTTTGTTCTTTATGAGTACTTTAAGAGTCCGTTCATTTTTTTATTGTATATTCATTCTGCTTTTTTACATTCCACATGTAAGTGAAATCATATGATATTTGTCCTTGTCTAACTGATTTCACTTAGCATAATACCCTCTAGGCTCATCCGTGTTGTCGCAGATGGCAAGATTTTGTTCTTTTTATGACTGAGTAATATTCCATTGTATGTATATACCATATCTTCTTTATTCATATTGATCAGTGAAAGCTTTGGTTGCTTCCCTATCTTGGCTGTTGTCACTAGTGCTGCAGTAAATGTAGGGGTGCCTATATCTATTTGAATTAGCATTTTTGTTTTCTTCGGGTAAATACTAAGTAGTAGAATGACTACATCATATGGTAATTCTATTTTTGATTTTTTAAGGAACCTCCTTACTATTTTCCACAGTGGTTGTACCAATTTGTATCCCTCCCCCCACCCCCAACAGTGCTCAAGGGTTGCTTTTTCTTCACATCCTCACCAGCACTTGTTCCTTGTCTTTTTCATACTAGCCATTCTGACTGGTATGAGGTCATGGTTTTGATTTGCATTTCCCCAGTGATTAGGAATAATGAGGATTTTTCACAGTGGAGTCTTTTACAACGATGGAACTGCTCTTTATCCTGATGGTGCTGGTAATTACATAAATCTATGCATGTTTTAAAATTCATACAACTACACATGTCTAAAAAGTCCATTTTATAGTGCTAACTTAAAACCGTTTTTAAAAACTTAGTGGCATAGGGGCACCTGGGTGGCTCAGTTGGTTAAGCGTCCAACTTTGGCTCAGGTCATTATCTCACAGTTCGTGGGTTCGAGCCCTGCACTGGGCTCTGTGCAGACAGCTAGCTCAGAACCTGGAGCCTGTTTCGGATTCTGTGTGTCTCCCTCTCTCTCTGACCCTCCCCTGCTCATGCTATTTCTCTCTCAGAAATACATAAAACATTAAAAAAAAAACTTAGTGACATAAAGTGACTATTATATGCCATGATTCTGTGGACTGACCAGGTGGCTCTGCTTTCCATGTGTTGCCTGGGATATTGGGATGCCCAGAAGGTCCAAATGGCCTCACTCATGTGGCTAGCAGTATGTATTAGCTATTGACTCAGTGAGTTTATCTGTGGGTCTTCACCAGTGACCTTTATTCTTCCACTCTTACTACTCCCTATGTGGCTGGTTGGGCTTTTTTGCAGCATAGCCAGTGGGTTCCATGGGTGTTCAAATAACCGTCTCCAGTTTCTAAGCACTAATCAGGTCTCTGCATCATGCTTGCTAAATCATTGTTTGCTACAGTTAGTCCCATGACCAAGCCCAGAGTCTGTGTGGGAAGACTGCACAGGGCATGAATACTGCAAGTGTTGACTCATTAGGGACCTCCAAATTATTGTGTCTCACAGATGGTGAGTGCTTGGAGTAATTGAAGATTGCCTGTTATTTAATTTTTTAATGTTTGAGAGAGAGAGAGAGAGAGAGAGCGGGGGAGGGGCAGAGAGAGGGAGACACAGAATCTGAAGCAGGCTCCAGGTTCTGAGCTGTCTGCACAGAGCCTGACGCAGGTCTTAAACTCATGAACCGTTAAGATTATGATTTAAGCCAAAGTCGGATGCTTAACCGACTAAGCCACTCAGGTGCCCAAGACTGCTTGTTACTTTTTTTTTTTTTTTAATGTAAACTGTGATTGTTTAAACATGTTGAAAATATGTTCTTTTTTGAGGCACCTCAGTGCCTCGGTCAGTTGAGCGTCCAACTTCGGCTCAGGTCATGATCAGGTTCAGGAGTTCGAGCCCCACATTGGGCTCTCCTGGCAGCTAGCTCAGAGCCTGGAGCCTGTCTTCAAATTCTGTATCTCCCTCTCTCTCTGACCCTCCCCTGTTCACACTGTCTTTATCTGTCTCTCAAAAATAAATCAAACATTTAAAAAAAGAAAATATGTTCTTTTTCTATAAGTAGCAATGATTATAGACCTACATCTTGACAAAGATTTCAGTTCATTCTTTGTCTACCTGATTACTTTTCCCCATAACTCTATTATTAATTGACCCTCAGCATGGAATGGGGTTCCATCCAAAAGCACTCACATATATATAAAAGATGCTGAGAGAGTGAATCTTAAAAGTTTTCAGCACAAGGAAAAAGTCTTTGTAGCCATATGTGGTTATGGATGTTAACTAAATTTATTGTGGTAATCATTGTGCAATGTACACATGTATCAAATCATTGTATTGTACACCTAAAACTAATACAATGTTATATTTATTGATTATATCTCAATTTTTTTAAATGTACAAAAGAGCTCATGTAGCACTGCAGATAACCATGGGATTAATTTTGGGGCTAGAAAGGAAACTTTTGAACATATATTCAGACAGCATCCAGAGAAGTAATTTGTCCCCAAAAAAGCCTCCAATTAGGTTTTTATATAGTGAAGGTATAAGGCAGGAATACTAAACCAGAAATATTCTACAGGATGAGTACATTGCAGAAACTGAGGGTATTTTTGTTTTTTGCTAATTTCTTTATTCTCTTGTTTTTAAGCAGTGGTAAACACAAGAAATGAGATTGCTATGAAATTAATACATAAGCTGGAAAAAGATGATAGGAGGGCAGCAGCGCTGTGTAGTAGAAAGAACACAAATGGAGAAATAGAAAAGATGGATTCTAGACCTGATCTGACCACAACTGTATCCTCCTTTTCTTCTTTCAGAACTTTGGGTTCCATACTACAGAATGAAGTGTTTAATCTGAATAGTGCTTCTTAACATCCCTTGACAGCTCTAGAGACCAGGATCTCTTAATGGAGATGCATAATTTGGAGGGGGGAAAAAAAAAGTCAGTATAATTTAATCTCCAAAATAAAATTATAGAAGCAAAACAATGAAAGATTCCAGACTGGGGAGGGTACACTGGGTATAGAATGAGAAGGTACTGAAGAGGGTGTGAGTTTTTATAAATGTTGAGAAATAGAAAATACAAATACAAACGATCTCTAAAGCGAGCAAGACCTGTTCATCTTTACTCACTTTTTTATCCCTAACTGCCAAACACAGAGCCTGGCACATAGTAATACTTATTGAATAAGTATCCCTCCTCTTAGAAAATTTTGTCTGGGACTTTGGAGAGAATAATTAAGGGGTGTAACAGTTTCGTCCCTTTGTTAGTCACACCATTTCCTCTGTAGATGAGGTATGAATGGTGAACTCTTTTTGTTCCCCTACTAAGCCTATTCACTTTTGGCCTAAAGTCTGTAGCTATATAGTGCTGTATCTATCTGTACAGGTTTATATAGAATTTATCAGATGCCCTCTTCTATTCCTATTCTGGTTCATAGGAGGAAATAAAAAACATTAATTTATGTCTCCTGGCTTCGGCAGTGGACTTAAAACCTTTGTACCAAAGGAGTGTTTAATTGCCCTCGCAAACTTATTTTCTGTTGGCCTTGTGTTAAAATCATAAAGAAGCTCCAAACTCAAAAATACAATTATTTCTTTTCAATTGATAATAATGACCTCTCTGGGCAATGTTCCCTGTATATCCTAGAATAGGAATCAAAATTTCCTTTGATAGTCTGGATACCAAAACAGAAATTCATGTTAAAAGTAATTCTTTCAGAGGTCCCTATAAAATGACCTAAAGCAAAACTTATTAGTATGGTAAACTACATATCCAGTATTTAAAAACTACCTATTTTGAAACTACCTAGTAGCAGTTTTTTTCTGTTTGGTGATATTTTTGTTTCCCAGACTTAATAAGATGCTAGATTACATCTTTAAGTAAAAAAATAATAATAATATTTTAAAATATTTATTTACTTATTTTTGAGAGAGAGTGCAAACAGGGCAGGGGCAGAGAGTAGAGGGAGACAAAGAATCTGAACCAGGCTGCATGGTGTCAGCACAGAACCCAGCATGGGGCTCAGATTCATGAACGATTAGATCATGAGCTGAGCTGAAGCTGGATGCTTAACCTACTGAGCCACCCAGGTACCCCAAGTGAAATTTTTAATGAATGGGAAAACTGTATTAGAAATGGTAAAATTGCCTGTTGTGTATTTGGTTACAAATACAAAAAACTTGATCAGAAATTTGGAAATCTATATAAAAAATCTAATTATGTATATCTCCTTTTAAAACCCACTACTAGTAAGCTAATAATTATAAAATTCAAGGTTGTATACCTTGTAAGGAAAGCTTACAAGTATACCTTGTAAAGGAAAAAAGCTTTTCCTTTATTTCTTTCTAACCTAACCTCCCACTTCCATCATGTATTTATTAATACCTGTTTTTTGCTCCCTTAATGGATGTCAGATAATATGTCATAGGCACTTCAGTTGTCTTGCATGGACTATTGTAATAGCCTCCTAAGCACTCTTGTTACTTGTCCCCTGGCCCTCACTCACTCCAGCATTGTCTGTTCTTAGAGTGATCCTGTTCATCTAAAACCTTTCCTTATTCTGCTCAAGACTTCCATTGACTTCCTATGTCATACACAACACAGTCTGACCCTGCTTCTATCCACTAAGCCTCTCTATTCTTATTTCCTGTCTTCTCTCCCTTATTCACTCATTGTGCAAACCAAATCCATTCCTGTCTGAAGGCCCTCAAACTTGGTATCTCTCCCTGGAACACCTTTCCCCAGAGAGTCACATGTTTTCTTTCATTCAGGTCTCTGGTCAGATATTATTTTATCAGAGAAGGCCCCTCATCCTCTGTCTTCTTTATTCTGCTTTGTTTTTCTTCATAGCACTTACCACCAGTGGATATAGTATATATTTTATTACATTTATTATTTTTTTTGGCTGTTGTCCCTAGCTAGAATATAGGCATAATCTGTTTGTTCTTTGATGTTTCTCCAGAATATTGCATCAGATATTTGAATGAATAGCTAGCTCAGCACAAGTTCTACTTCTTCCTTTGAAGCTTTTCTCCATCCTGCAGTGATTTCACTTTTCTCTCTCTTTCTTAACATCATTGTAGGTGCTCATGTGTTTGTCTCTCCTGATTGCTTAGAGTTCTTATTCTAAACATCACTATGTCACTACTTAATAGGTAAGAGTGTGGAGTCAGAATTGTACATTGTGGTTTAAATCTCAGCCCTACCATTTAGCCATTTGACTCTGGGCAAGTTATTAACCTCTCTACTTTTCTATTTCTATGCCTATAAAATGCCAGTAATGGGTAGTTCTGTGAATGGAACACAGAAAAGATAGAGTGGGAAAAGGAGGCAGGAATCTATCTGATGATCATCAAGATCATTGTGTAACATAACCTGGCTGTCTGTTTGGACTTTTTCATGTGAGTAACAGAGCTTTGAAAGACTTTTTTTTTTAAGGCAATATTATAGCATACAGTAAATTTTCAACTTATTTAAATTTTTACCTAATGGTGCACCTGGCTAGCTCAATGGATATAGCATATGATTCTTGATCTCACGGTTGTGAGTTCAAGCCCCATGTTGGGCATGGAGTCTACTTAAAAAAAATTCTTCTAGCTTCATTTACTCCATGGTAATACTGAACTATTGAAGAACTTAATTTGCTTTACTGTTGTTTCTTTCATACCATTTTGTTTCATCTCTGTGTCCTGTGTTTACTGCTGTTTCCTGACTAAATTTTACTTATTAAAAATATTGGGTCACTTCTGATCTAGAGTACAACTTTCATAATGTAAGGGAGACCACAAAATTTGAAGTATTACATGTTCATTGCCTTATATTTTCCCTTGACAAAAATTCCATGTTCTGGCTCCTTTGCTTGGTAAGACTCATTAGTGTTCCTCTTACTTCAAGCAAGAATTTCTAAAAGTACATTTGTGTAGATTCTTAGTGACCTAAAAAGAAACAATAAATGTGCATTAGATTTATAGCAACCTCTGACTTCTGGATATATGTGAGAAATGAGGTTATTTACCATATCTTCAGTTCTGGCATTTATCCATTACCAAAAATCACTTTCAGGATATTTTCCCTGCTCTGTTGTAAAATCACAGAGAAGGTTTGGGGCTCCTTAGCTAGGTCACGGTGTCCAGAAGACTGTGCCTCAGCTCAGATCAAAATCAATATATTGTTAGTGATACAAATCTAGTTAACCAATAGCTTTTCAAATTTCCCACTTCCTGTTCATTTCCTCCAGACACAAAATAGGCTCAAGAAGAAAAGTTCTTTCCTACCTTTTATATTTTGAGCTGCCTGTGTTTGGGATTCAAGTATTTTTGGTGCTTATTGCTTAACTGGGCTGAAGATTATCCCATGTGACAGCATAGATCTCTTGTTTTGGAATTGCCATTACTTTCTAGAACAGCCACTCTGTACAGCTGCCAACATGCCCTGGATCCTTTTGCTTCATATTACAGTGATACTGCTTTGTCAGGGTAGAATTCAGCCTCACAGGGCTGGAGTCAGTCTCTGCTGACCTCATGCCACAGTACAGCATGTTCAAATCTGGGAGAAACCCGAGGGTTACTCGGCATATTCCTCCTCTTTCTCTCTTACAAGCATGGAACCCTCACTCTCCTCGGAAACCGTATGTTGTATATGTGTGTGTATCTGTCTCTTTTTTTAAACCTCTTCCTTAATCCTATAATTCTACAGCTTTAAGTGGGGGCTGGTTAAAGAGACACAGGAAATGCTTTGAGCCGCTGAAAACTCAGCATTTTTCAGCAGTAGATCTCAGCCATGGGCATTTGCTATTTTTGGACTGACTTGTGTGAGGTTGCAATAATCAAAAAGCATGTTATATGTTTCCTAGTTGTTCATTTTGCCCATAGCTATTTGGGCGGAATGTACAGAACACTCTTGGCCTGTGTGGGCATGCTCAGATCGTACTGGAGTGTTCTGACTCTCTCGTGTGCTGCGCTGCTTCAGTGTAGAGTAAATGTCATCCTCACTCTCCCAGTCAAAATAGTTATCAGAAAATAAGTGTTTCCTTTGATAAACAAAAGAATGTTGTTTGCCTTTGGCAAGGTTTTAGCTTGGGAAAAACTTGGGTTAAATTTGAAGATGCTAGGCATGCATAACAAATAAGAATTTGGATTAGAGCCTTTTGAAATATTACTCACATTAAAAACAAAGGTTCTTGTCACTCAGCTACTTGTTTTCAGTGTATTTTTCCCAAAGACTTGGCAGTTTTCTGAATTGTAAAGCAGCGTGCACGTATCACAGTGCTAAAGTTTATGTCTCCAGGTCAGAACAGGTCCCTGAGATATAGCTGGATGGGAAGATGATCCAGCTTTATGCAACACAACCTCCATTTTCACATTTGATCTTTAATCTTGAGTAGAAAACGGCCCATAGCTTGATTTTACCATGATTTTTTGAGTTGGTTTTATAAATGATACATAGATATTTTCTAAGAGATAATGCTAAAAGCAAAACAGATTTTTTTATAGTTTTACCTGATTCTGAAGTTAATATACATTTATATTGTTTGCCCTGAGCCATTGGATTTAAGTCCAGATTTTTCACTCTGGGATTTGATATTAAATTACTGTCTTATACCTTGTGGTTAATAATTTAAATACTGACTTTGTTAAGAGGTTTGTGGCTCTGTTCTCTACCCTTTTTTCTGTTTGTTCCGTATCTTAGATTTTAAAACCCTGGCACATCTCTGTTTGTTCTGGGGTTATAAAAGGTCAGTTTACTTATCTATGTTATTAAGAATGCTAGCCCAGGTTGAATGGGGTGGTGAGACAGAAAAAATTCATACTAGAGCCTTAAAAGGGTAGGAGACAGAGACTGATAGTAAAACCAGTAATTTTTCTGGTTAGTAAAACCAGTAATTTTTCTGGTTAGTAAAACCAGAAATTAACTCCTTTCCCCACTTATTAATAGTCAAAAGGGCGGAGGGGAACGTAAAACATAATTTAAACATTTTTGATTTTCTACATGATTGTATTAATTCATGATTAGAGAAAATCTGCTAAAAAATATATTGAGTACCTGAGTAAATGATTGTAGATCAAACTGTTTTCTTATCTTCTCTACCCATGTCTCCCTATCACTTCACGAACTATTCATCGACTGTGGTGAACTAAGTACTCTTAGTTGAAACAGTGATTAAAATATTCAGAAATGAGGTATTTGCTCTGTTTCTGTAATTCTGAGTATCAAACTGCTATAGATTGGGGTTTGTATATATATTCTCCTTGCATGAGATTGCAACATGCTTTGTGAAGAGTTCCTTCTAAACTACAGAATGAATATTTTGAAGGAAGACTCATGAGGGGAAAATATCTGACTCTAGGAAATAAATGGAGAATTTTGAAAGCTGGACAGTATTGAACTTGTATCTATTTTTTTAATAAGATCAAAATATCTTGAGATGTTGACCAGTTCTAAAGATGAATAATTCCCTTTTCCCTTTCCTAATAACCCTGCAACACTGCACATCTGTATGTTTAAGTCATATGTGTAATGCAAACATTCCAGACAACTCCGTGGCAGTGTTGACATTGCCTGAGTTTTCTATATAAATGCCCATAACTTACAGTGGCCATTCAGAACATACACATGTAATCACTTGGTCATGTATAGTTGCTTTACCTTTTAAATAAGTGTTATTTACATTGGCTGTCACTATATTTAACAGTGAATTTTTAAAAGATAAAATAAATCTCCCCTCACATCTAAACCTTACAGTCTAGTTGGAAAAGATAACAACAAATAATAAACCTGATAAGTAAATGATGAAGTGTGTTAGAGGAGGAGGATGGGCCATAAAAACAATAAAGGTGGGTAAGTGAGATTGGAAGTGCTGGGGGTAGACCATTATTTTTAGCAAGATAGCGATTGTAAGCCTCATTTAAAAAAAGAGATTTGAGGAAGGACTTCATAGAAGTAAGCTGGTTACCCATACACCTGTCTGAGAAATGAGCATTCCCAGTAGAGTGTACAGCCAAAACAAAAGCAGGAGTGTTCCTGATATATACCAGGAATAGAAAACAGGTTGGTGTGTCCAGAGCAAGAAGGGAGGGCAGTGGTGGGAATGGGGTGTCCAGGATACAATAGAACTTCTCAATTGTCTGTTGCTAAATAACAAACCACTCCAAAATTTAGTGACTTAAAACAGCTTTTTTATTTGCTCACAGTTCTGTGAGTCAACTATTTGGGCTGGGATTAGTTGGGTCATTCTTGTGGGGTCTGGCCGGGAGGTTACTATAGTTGCTAGGTGGCTCCAGTAGGGTTGGATGGTCTAAGGTGGCCTCCCTTACATGTCTTGTAGTTGGTGCCGGGTGTCAGTTGAGTCTGTCTTCATGTGGCATGAGGATTTTAGCCTGAACAGCTGTGAGGATGGAATTATCATTAACTGAAATGTAAAGCCTACTGGAGATCTCAGTGCAGCAATAGAGAGCAGGTCCCAATGTACGAACACATTTCAAGTCTCTGCTCTGTCACATTTGGTGTTTCATTTGGCCAAAGCAAGTCCATGACCAAACTCAGTTTCATAGGATGGAGAAATAGATTCTACTTTTTGATGGAAGGAATAAGGAAGTCAAATTGTAAAGAGAAGAGCATACTAGATTGGATGAATTTGTGGCTATTAATCTCCCAGAGAGGGATCAGTTCAGAAATGCCCTTGGAGCTGTTTCTAAGGACTGGCTTTCTCTTTTAATGTAAAGGGAACACATTGAAGAATTTTAAGCAGAGAAGTGACATGACTTGATTTATATATTTAAAAATTTTTTTAAGTTTATTTATTTTGAGAGAGAGAAAATGTAAGCAGAGGAGGACCAGAGAAAGAGGGAGAGAGAGAGAATCCCAAGCAGTCTCCGCACTGACAGCATGGAGCCTGATGCAGGGCTTGAACTCACAGACTGTGAGATCATGACCTGAGCTGAGACCAAGAGTCAGATGCCTAACCGACTGAGCCACCTAGGTGCCCTATATTTTTAAACGATCATTCTGGCTTAGTACTGAGAATAGATTATATGATGCCAAGGAAGACCAGGGAGGAGGCCATTGTAGTAATCCAGACAAGATATGGTCATGGTTCAGACTAAAGTAAAATAGCAGAAGTGAAGATAATGGGAATTGGTTAGACTTTGAATGTACGATCAAACAGCATTTTCTGATGGATTGGGTATAAGGTATGAAAGAGAGAAATTGATGACTACAAGGATTTAACTAACTGGAACAGCTGGAAATGGATTTGTCATTAACAGATGTAAAGTCTGCTGGTGGGGCAGGTTTTGTGGGAAAGAACAAGAGTTCAGTTTGAGATGTCTGTTAGACATCTAAGTAAGAATGTTGAATAGATAAATGACTGTATGAGTCTGGAATTTGGGAAGTCTGCAGGCTGAAAATAAAATTGAAGGAAGTGTCACAATAGATAGTATTTAAAATCCAGAGATTAGGTGAAGTTATTGAGAGAGAATAAATGTAACTAAAGGAGAGAAGAGGCAGAGGAGGAAGAGAAGCTCATGATGGATGGGGAAAATCAAGAGAGTATGGTGTACTGGAAGCCAGGTATTAGAAACTCTTCACAGGACAAGAGGAACATCAGCTCTGTCAGATGCTGCTGATAGGTCGAGTAAGGTGAGGACTAAGAACTCCTCTTTGGATATAGTAATGTAGGGATAATTGGTCATCTTGCCAAAAAGTTTTTGGTTGAATGATGAGATAAAACCAATTGAGTGAGTTTGAGAATGGGAAGAGAGGGATTTGGATTCTGAGTTTTAGACCTTTTTTATTAGTTTTACTTCAATAGGGAGCATTGGGCAGTACGCGGTAGAGGAAATGCGGTCAAAAGTTTCGTTAAGGTGGGAGATGGAAAAGTCATGCTGATGGAAAAAATTCAGTAGAGGGGGAAAATTGGTTCATTTCTTTCATTTTATTTAATAAACTTACATGTGCAGGCATTGTTCAAAGCACTTTACAAATATGAACTCACTTTTAATTAAAGAATAAAACAGGGACTGGCCATTTAGTATAAAGTACTGTGGTGGGTGCTCTAAGGAGTTCAGCAAAATGTAGGACACAGTTTCTGACTTAAGGACTCATGGTCTCTATTAGAAAATATAAAAACTTGCAAAAATAACTAAAAGCAGGAAGGTGATACAAAGAAGAAAAATTATACAGATTACAAGTTTAGAGAAGGGAGATTAGTTTTAGCCTGGGAATAAGTAGTGTCAGTAATTTGATTCCAGTTAAATAATAGTGGGCCTTTAAACTAAAAGTAGGCTCATTTGGGCTTAAATTCATATAATTTTACCTTGAGCATGGGGAGGAGAGTGTGTGTTGTAAGGTGGACTGAGGACAGGGTTCAAGGTAGGAGGAAAAACATTTTCTCTTCAGTATATAGTCTTGAGATAAAAAATGCAGAAAAGTCAACTTTAGAGAAACTCCCTTCTCTGTCACTGTAACTGTCAGCTTCATGTTTATATTTCTAATTCCCATATGTAGGGGGAAGGGGACGGGAGAGGGAAGGTTGTGTGAGTGTGTATGTGTGAACCGCATGTGCTTCTTCAGTACCTAAAGGACAAGGAATCCTGTGTTAATCCTCCGTTTGACTCTATTAGATATATTTAGGAGTCTATTTTTTATTTTAAAATAGTTTGGGGGAACAGTCCAGATTACTTTTCAGACAAATAAAATAGAGTTTAAGATGTATAAACCCAGGAAATATAATTAGAATATGTCCTTTAATTCTCATTAGCCCTTAATGAAAAGTGTAGTGGTTGTTGGAAGTCTGAGGATAAGTAAAGAATACCAACTATTTAGATTGATACTTGGCTGGAAGAAAGTATTTTATGTTCAGTGGAAACTTGTGAGGATAAGTTTATAGATAATCGTTTCTGGAGAATGTGGAAGCCTAACTCAAGTTGAGTTTTTATTTCTAGTGGTTCCTCTGTTGTCTGTTTTTCAAAAATCTAGGCCTATTTTAATTATGTCCTAATTCTTATGGGAATCCAAAAGAGCTCATAGAAAAAGAAATATGTATGTTCAAATTACATATCAAACAATGGTCAAATTTATCCTTAATAAAGAGAATGCAATTGATAATTGAGATCTTGTCTTCACTTATCAGAGTAATCAAAATACAAAAGTTTGATACCTAGAACTTCACTGTTGGTAGTAGTGCAAATTGCTATAATCTTTCTGAAAGGTAATTTGAAAATTTCTACCAAAGTGTAAAACATATACGCTCTCTGCTACACTGATGGAATTTATATTATTAGTATACCCAGAGAGGTTTACCAATATATACATAAATGTGCTACAGTATTGTCATTTTAAAATGGGAAGAAATCATTTTGATGCCTGCTTGAAGTTCAATAACATTAAATATCTTTGATATCCCACCTCCCCCCAAATATTGTGCAGCCTTTCTCTTATCAAGGAACTGAATCCCATATTGTCCTATTTGACAGTTATCAGGTGAATTTAAGGGGGTTTTCAGTTTTCTAGAAATAAAGGCTTTTCATTTATTCTGTTAATGGCCATCACTCTAGAGATGAGTTGTGTTCAAAATGAAACATCATTTAATGTCACTCCAAGATGATTCTCACAAAAGAGCTATTAGGAACAGAACTGGCAACAGTAGGAAGCTGTTAATTAGAAAACAGATCTTTAAGAAGTAAGGACTACAGGGATGAGCACTGGGTATTATATGTATAAGTGATGAATCACTGGGTTCTACTCCTAAAAACCAATACTACACTGTATATTAACTAATTTGAATATAAATGAAGGGAGGAAGAAAGAAAGACTACATAAAGTATGTGAGAATGAAATGAAGGAGTGGGTAATCCAGGAGTGGGTAAATCCAGAAAGTTTACCACAACTCTGCATCTTCAGATAATTCTTTTAATTTCTGAGCACTCTGTTTTCATTTTGAAGAACAAAGCTGCCAGTGAGGTCACCAAATTTGAGAGAGCAGCAGCAGAAAAGAGAACTTTTATTACAAACTTCTTCCTAAACTAAAGCTGCTTTTAGATTCTACATCATTGCATTTACATTCATGATGTATACATTTCACCATACACATTTTATCAAATATAGGTCATTTTATGAAACAATCTAATTTTTACCTGTTTGTTTTCCCTTGTATGAGCTGTGGTAATTGCTTGCATCATTTGACTCACTGTTATTCTCCACTGAATTAATTATGTGCCAGATTACCTCTGAGTTTTGGAGCTGGATAAAGAGAGAAAAGCGAAGTGCAGGACATCCAGGTGGCAGCTGTTCATACCTCAAACAATGAACAAATTCTAAAGAACTTACACTCAGTATTTTCTTTGGGAGCATGAAAGCGGGGTAGAGTCAGGCAGAAAGTCTTACTGGTTCTTACTGACCGGGTGATTGTAGTTTTGAGTGATCATCGTGAACATTTTCACCTTGGAGGCAAAGGCACTAGATTGCATTGTTTCTAAAATGGAGAATGATATTATCGAGAGACTGAAGCTCAAGAGATCTGGTTTAGAGTCCCAGGCCTGCCACATCTAGGCACGAACTTGGGGAATTCAGTTAACATGCCAGAGCTTTTATTTCTCATCTGTAAAATAAGCCTGTTTCACAAGATAACCTCTCAAGATCTTTAGATTTTAGGAGGCTCAGATGAATGTCTTGTACATGAATACACATGTGTATACATGTATAGATTGTTTTTAAAAATAAAATTTTCTTTTGGCTCTCAGAAATATAGACTTGGGCCTCAAACTTTGCATATATTCTCTGTTATAGACAGTTACTAGATTTAACTGGGTTTGGTTTTTTTTTTTTTTTTAAAGTAATCTCTATAGCCAACATGGGGCTTGAACTCACAACCTGAGATCAAGAGTCACATCCTCTACCAAATGAGCCAGCCAGGAGCCCCTAAAAAGCAATTTCTTAACTGATTATTATCCTTTTTTTTTTTTAATGTTTATTTATTTGAGAGAGAGAGAGAATCTGAAGCAGGCTCCAGGCTCTGAGCTGTCAGCAACAGAGCCCCATGCAGGGCTTGAACTCACAAACTATGAGAGCATGCTCTGAGCTGAAGTTGGGCGCTTCACTGACTTAACCACCCAGGTGCCCCTGTTTCTTTAATTACAAACTACTTATAGACAGTAAATGAGGGATTTTACTTAAACTGGAACTAATAGTATATAGGAAAATCTGGATTTAGACAGCTTTATTACTTTGGGTACGGTGATTATTTGCTTTGAAAAGCATTCATTGTATAATTTCCTTAAATAACCATTTTTAAGTCCAGTATAATAGTAAATGTAATAAATATTACCCTATATGTAAATCTTTAATTTGCATATTGTTTTGAAGAAACAAAATCTGCCTTAAGTGAGGGCAGCATATCTTTTTATTTATTATATGAAGTAATCTCTGTGACCTACCAATTAATAAATTGGAATTTCAGGGGCACCTGGGTGGCTTAGTCGGTTAAGTGTCCGACTTTCGCTTAGGTCATGATCTCGCGGTTCGTGGGTTCGAGCCCTGCATCAGGCTCTGTGCTGACTGCCAGCTCAGAGCCTGGAGCCTATTTCAGAGTCTGTATCTCCCTCTCTCTCTGACCCTCCCCTGCTCACGCTGTCTCTCTCTCTCTCTCTTTCTCCTAGAAATAAATAAAAATATTAAAAAAATAAAATAAATTGGAATTTCAGATTTGTAAAAAATATAGTGAAATAGGTGTATATGTATACTTTTAACTTTTACTTGATCAAAAATTTCTAAACCGTTAAGAGTCTTAAGGTAACATTAGGTATAGAAAGATATTTTCTAGGTACTGTAAATTCTTTTAAAAACAGACAAATTTTCAGTCTACATAGCACTAAATTGTTACCATTAACAACCAGTAGTTGGGGCGCCTGGGTGGCTTAGTCGGTTAAGCGTCCGACTTTCGCTTGGGTCATGATCTCACGGTTCGTGGGTTCGAGCCCCGTGTCGGGCTCTGTGCTGACTGCCAGCTCTGGAGCCTGTTTCAGTCTGTGACTCCCTCTCTCTGACCCTCCCCTGCTCGCGCTGTCTCTCTCTCTCTCTGCTAGAAATAAATAAAAAAACATAAAAAACAACAACAACAAAAAACCAGTAGTTAGAAATATATAAATAAGTACCTTATGAAAGAATCCCTAATTACTTGGGTATTTAGCACCTTTTCAAAATTTATGTTATCCCTGGGTAAATTTATTTACTTTTTTAACAGGATTACTATACTAGTAGATCAGAGATACTCTGAAGACAGCATATCTAGATTTCAGCAGTGCCTCTAACGGAGTTTTTCATGATATCTTTGGGGAGAAATTTTCAGTGATTATTCATAACTGAGTAAGTGAATGAAAGAATGAAGAGTACTAACACTGATAAACATCAGCCTGGAACAAGGTCTCTGGTCTCTGATGGTTTGCTGCAGGATCCTTCCTGTCCTGTTCAACCTCTTCATTAAATCTTTGGCTTAAAGAGATTGCTATGGTTAATCAGAGATGAAGATTGTCAAGCAGCTGAAAAGAATAATTAAAACTTTGAGCCATAGATTTGGAACCTTTGGTATCCTCAGATGAAAAGCAGAAATCATCACTTTATGTGATCAATTGTACCACTTTTGTGTAATTTATGGAAAGGGCAACTGTTCTTAACACCATTTTCAGTTGAGAAAGCAAACAGGAGCTAAATTAAATGCTATGACGAGGTTCTCTAGCAAATCTCTTTAACGCTTAAAGTGATTTAGATTCTGCACCAAAAAGATTCTGCCTGATGGGATCTTAATTAACCTAAATCAGACAAAGTTCCTGTTACATTACAATACACTGGAAGAATTAGGATGTTTTAGTCATTCTTTGAAATTAAAATTCTAGAAAGGAAAAATTATTAATGTTGTCTTAATAAGATATTGTATCAGAAATATTGTTGTTAATATAATTACAACATGAAACACCCTGAGAGAAAATAGAGTTCCTAATAGTTAAGAAGAATAAATGAAATGCCTAACAATATCCCCATCTCAATTTTGTTTACAAAGAGACACCAAAAGAACATTGTGATCAATTGCTTGTGAACAAATTTGTCTTATTAAAGTTTTCCCCTTAAGGTTATTAAGACAACACTAGTTATTAGGAATTGTAATTCAGTAGAACTTTCCCTTTTTAACCTCCTAGGTTAGTGGTCTGCAAATTCTATAATACCTTATAAAGCCTTAGCAGTTTTCTCATTTTTTGTTTTTAAATATTATACAAATTAATTGTTATTAAACCATAAGGAGATGAAACTAATTTTGTCAGAACACATCATGGAAAGATAGAAAATATTTATTTCCTGAGTGGCTGCTGAAGTCAGGAACAAACTAGAGACAGTTCCATATTAATTTTCTAAATAATGGCTTGAAAACAGAAACCTTCCATTTTTATTGCTTCTTAGACTTATATGAGAAATTTGTCCCTCAGACATTACTAACAAATTCACTTAATCCTGAAATAGACTATTTTTTAAGGTTTCTTGCAACTCTAATTTAGGATTCTGTGAGCTTTTTTTTTTAATTTATTTTTTATGTGGTTGTCAAATCTCAAACTAAGTCACTAGAGAATTAAAATTAATTTGTAAACAAATACTACCTAGCAATCAAAAGTCGTTATGTAAAACACTGAATACAAAAAATGGAAGATTCCAATTCAGAAATCAGCCACAACTAACTATAGACTTAAATAATATAAGCGTGTATTTGAGGTGATGCGATTTATGGTTTTAGTTTTTACTGATATAGACATTTGAGCCCTACACTGTCTGACTTGTCCTGGAAAACCAGAAGCAAATTTTGGGCCTCCCATATGTAATCCCCCCTTATTTTTAAAAAATAATCATAAATGAATTGGTTTTATATAATTTTTAGGGAGCTTTATTTTATGAGTAGTTTCACTGGGACTACAGATTGTTGACCTGTGTCCATAGGTCTTTATTTTACTGTTGAGAATTTAGTGGTCTCTGTGCTAATTTACTCATTCAAATACTGTACAAGTCTATGTACTCTTAATTGAATACAGAAACCTCAGAACAGGGTTTCCTCTCTCTTTAGAGCAATTTATTTTATTGTTATATTAGATTTTTTAAAAAGTGTTTCAGATAGGTTGAGTCTAAGGAAATCAGGCCAGTATACATGATGACATCTCTTGTTGGATTCTGGTAAAATCAAGATTGAAGACTTATACATATTTAAAGAATGAGTCATCTTTTGTGAAAACTCTTGAATTATAAAATACAGTCAGATTTCAGATGTCTAGTAACCCATCAGCCACACCCCTCCTTCACTTCCTCACCAGCTTTTGGAAATAGGAGACGGTACACTGTGTTTTGTCCTCCTAAATTTCAACTAATCTCAAAGATTTACTTACTTATTTATTCCTTCATTTACCAGTATGAGATATATGCTGTGTTCTGTTGTTAATTACTGAATATTATGCTTGCAGTCTTTTCATTCCTCCCTCAGAGTTCATCTGTTCTCTTCACCTATCATATTTATGCTTTCTCTAGTTTTTCATCTCCATCCCTCAACCCTGCAAGTGCCAGTCCTGTTTCATAGGTAGTAGGCCTTGAATCATGTTACTCTCCATGAATCACACAAGTCCACAGCTGATGGGTGGCAATGCAAGGACTCAATTCCATTTCCCCTGCAGGCCAGCAACCTTCCAACCCCATCTTACTTAGGTCTGTTGTCTAAGCTTTATGTTGTTACCAATAGAATACTATAGGCTAATGGTTTATTAAGAGAAAGGGTAAAGGAATGAGAAGTTCGCTATTTGACTGTTTTTTGATAACAAAACTTGAAGAGGTTTGGAAGGAGTTATGTTTTCTTAAGTAGTCATTTAATATTTATAGTATCTGTCTTCATCTTGCTTCTTACTCTTTCTTGGTTATGTCTCCCTTTTTAAAAAAAATGTTTTTATTTATTTTTGAGAGAGAGAGAGACACAGACAGAGCGTGAGCAGGTGAAGGGCAGAGAGAGAGACACACACACAGAATCCGAAGGAGGCTCCAGGCTCTGAGCTGTCAACACAGAGCCCCATGTAGAGCTTGAATTCATGAACCACATGATCATGACCTGAGCCAAGTAAGTTGGACGCTCAACCAACTGAGCTACCCAGGTGCCCCGGTTATATTTCTTTATTTAGAGTCATGTGGTTATTCTTAAAGAGTATTTGGACCACTAGAGCTCTATGAAGTTTAGTGGAAAATTAAATAGCAATGAATAATGAACCAGGTTACTTTGCCTCCACACCCACTGCACCCCACCCCACTCTGCCATCTGTGGCTAGTAATAGTTTACAAAGAATCAATTGATCTCCTTATATGGACCTGAAAAAGCCCATTCAATGCCATTTTTCTTCATTTCAAGCAATTTTCATATTTTTTGAGAATATGGAAAATGTGCTTAATTTTTTTATTCCTGAGACTGAAGTATGATCAGATGGCTTATGGCAGCTCTGACATTCATAGAGTATAGCAAGAAAACAACTCTACATTGTGGGAAAAGCATTTTCTGAAACAATACAGCATTACCTATGTATTGCCTCCAGATAGTAGTTTTCCAGACATAGAATATGTTTGGGTGTATTCTAATGATTTACTTTATATTTTTAAATTTCTGATTTTTTTGTTCTTTTTTTTTTTTTTTTTTTTAAACATTGCAGGTTAGAAACTGAAACTTAAATCAGCCTGGTCCCATCAAAGACTCTTTATATTTGTTCTCCTTGTGAGCCTGCTATTTTTAAAGTATTTGTTTACAAACAGCATATATTATTTCCTTTAAAAAAAAAAAAGTAATTAGAGCCAGTTAGTATATCTGAACAGCACTAGTGCAGTGATACTATGGGGAGTAGTTCTAATTCCAGACAAAATTAAATGTTTCTCTTTGCAATCTGCTTATATAACTTTGTCATGGGTGAATGTACACTTTCCATTGGTACTTTGGAAACCCTGAAAAAACTTGACCTATTTGTGGACCTCAAGTTGGAGACCACTATTCTATACTTCCTCATGACATAAAAATATTATTTTATTACACTACTTCATTTTATGAAATTTTTGTATGATTCTGCAGTTGCTTTGCAAGTAGTCCTTGGGGGTTGCCTGGCCCTTCTTTTTTTTTTTATTTTTTAATGTTTTTTATTTATTTTTGAGAGACACAGAGAGACAACATGAGCAGGGGAGGGTCAGAGAGAGAGGGAGACACAGAATCCAAAGACAGGCTCCAGGCTCTGAGCTAGTTGTCAGCACAGAGCCCGACGCGGGGCTCAAACCCATGAACCATGAGATCATGACCTAAGGTGAAGTCAGACGCTTAACCAACTGAGCCACTCAGACGCCCCATGGCCCTTCTTGACCCCATCAGGGCTTTATGATGCTTTGCAGTTGTGAAACAACATAGCACCTTTGAACCCCTTAGGTGGTAGATAACGTTGTGGTACATGATTCCTTTGAGGTAGGAAGAGCCTAAATAAGCAGGTAATTTAGCTAGTTTCTAAAAAAGGTCAGTACTCATATTCTTCCTAACGGCTCATAATTCTGATATTGCCTTGAACATTAAGTAAAAGTCTCTCTTGCTTTCTATTCTGAACTAATTCAGTCTAAGCAGTAAAAGAAGTAACTTGCCTCATTTAAAAGCTCATATGACCATACTAATCTCAAGAGATTTTAAACACCTTTCCACTTCCTTGCTTTGTCATTTGTTGCTCCCCCACCTACTGCTGGTTGTAGGGGTTTGCTTTTATACAAAGAGAGCTGCTGGAGTTTAAGAAAAACCTGCCTCTTATTGAATCCCAGTAGGAAGTTTATGCTAGCTGAACTGGTTGCCTGCTGGAAGGGCAGCAGAAGAGACTGCTTGAGGAATGCACAGCCAATTGATGCGATACATTTTAACTTCAGAGCCTTGCTTGCAAATCTCTTCTCTGCCGTCAGTGACTACAATTAGTAATTGATTTATTAGATTTATCATTTTTCTTCTTTGACTTAACTTTTCCCCATCTTTTGCCACTTTGGAAAAACTTACCCAACCAGTCATTAAGCATCAACATCAAGAAGGTCAGTCTAGGAACAGAACAAGTTTCATGGTCTTTGGACATTATCCCCCAGTAGATCCTTCTTGAATAAAATACAGTGAAGAGTAAAGGAGAGGGAGAACATTAGGCATTTTATCCAAAAAATAAAAGTAGTATTTATGAGATCTGACAACTTTAATAATACAGGAAAGCCTCTGGAATTAGCCTTGGTTTTTTTAAAGAACATTTTTGTCTGGAATTTGCTTCCAAATAATTGCAAAGGAGGGGAAAGTGCAGGCCATGAGTTAATAATTGAAGCTGGATAAAGAGTGCAGAAGATTCATTTTCCTCACTTGTAGGTATGTTTAAAATGCTGAAATATTATTTGAAATACTAAAGCAGTTTTTAAAAGACATCTTTTCCCCAGGAATTTTGGATGGATAAAATCTATTTCCCTGTGAAATTTAGAGCATCCCCCCACTACTCAATAATGTTGAACACTATAAAAGTACTATGATAGGTTTGTATTATTGAGGGAAAAATATTTTCTTGTCAGTAAATTCTAAACTTAGTATGTTATTTTTTGTCTGTTATTGTCCAAATTATGTTGTTACTTATTCAGTATGTAAATTTATTTCATAAATTGCATTCTAATGATCTTGTGTTCAGTTTTGCTTTTCTTCAAGGGCATATTCAAGTTTAATTAGTATTGAGAAGTCTGAAAAATACTCAATGAAAAATAGTATTAAACAATTTCTGCATATATAGTATGCCTGGTACGTCTCTCGGTAGTATTTTAATTAAGGAGCCTGTTTTCTCAGTGCAGGTCCTAACGTAACTTTGCTGGTAAAATGCTGATTAATCATTAGTCTCTTCTATCTCGTCTAGTTGGTCACTCATATTAAAATATCTCTGCCATTTGGGGCACCTGAGTGGCTTAGTCTGTTAAGCTTCAAACTTCATCTTAGGTCATGATCTCATGGTTTGTGAGTTGGAGCCCCATATCAGGCTCCATGCTGGTGGCCTAGCAAAGCCTGCTTGGGATTCTCTCTCTCCCTCTCTCTCTCTCTGCCCCTCCCCCACTCGTACCTGTCTCTGTTTCTCTCAGAATAAATAAATAACTAAAAGAGGATAATAATAATAGTAATAAAATGGAAAGCCAGAAAGTTATTCTGCTGTCAGTGTAAATTACACAGAAGATAAAAAATAATCTTTCATGTTGTAGATGAAGGCTGTAATTTCCCAGCCAAGGAAGTAAGCTCATCAAAACTGATCACATTATGCCAAAATTTGAACATATCTCATGTTTTTTTTTTTCAGATCCCAGTAGTATAAACCATGGCAAGTCAAATTCACTTTCTAAGATTTATCCTTTTTTCAAATTCTGGAATAGACAGTCGCTTTACTTTGGGACAAAAATGCTTTTTCCTTGAAAAGCAAAAGAACTTGTATTTCTCTGTCACTGTTGTTCCTAGTATATATAGTTCCAACCACCTATATCAGGTACAACTTGCATTTCACAGAGAAAACTGGGTGGAGAGAGTGGATAATAAGGACTCCCTAACAAACAGAAGCATGTTAGTAGAGTAGTAAACCTCATGAATGCACATAACAGACTTTATATAGCTGTGCTCATCTCTTTTACAGTATCTCATAGTAGTAAGATGAACAGCTTATTAACATGACCCAAAGGTAGAGCTATTCTAATAGCATATACAGATAAGAAGCAAACATGTATCAACTTAGAATTATGCTTAATAACATTTAGTATTCTATTTTACTTAGAAATTATTTGATCACCAAGAATTACTTAATTAGCTTGATTTAACATCAGTCAGAGATTTTAAAATACTGTAAGATGTTTATTGAAGCATTGTTGACATACAGTATTACATTAGTTTCAGGTGTACAGCATAGTGATTGACAACTCTATAGTGGTGAAGCTACCATCTGTCCCATACAATGCTATTACGTACCATTGACTATATTCCCTATACTTTATCTTTCATCCTTGTGACTTACTCGTTCCATAACTGGAAGCCTCTACCTCCCACTTCCCTTCACCCACATTTCCCATTCCCCCCACACCCTCCCCTCTGGCAGTTGTCAGTTTGGTGTCTGTATTTATGGGTCTTTTTCTCCTTTTGTTTGTTTTTTTAAATTTCACATATTAGTGAAATCATAGGGTATTTGTCTTTCTCTATATGACTTACTTCATTTAGCATAATACCTTCTAGGCATATCCATGTGGTCACAAATGGCAAGATCTTATTCTTTGTTATGTATGTATTTATATATATGTGTATACATATACATCTTCTTTATCCTATTCATCTATGGATAGACATTTAGGTTGGTTTTATATTTTGGCTGTTGTAAATAATGCTACAGTAAACATAGGGGTGCACTTTTCACATTACTCTTTTTGTTTTCTTTGAGTAGATACGTAGTAGATCTTGGAGATATTTAAGCTAACACATCATTGTCATTGATATAAAAAGTTTGTTAGCATTATTATTCAATTTAGATTAATACAAATTTTCATTTTTTTAAATCTCGAACATATAGAAAGAGTAATACTAGCTTACTCAATCAGTAAGTCTGTTACAGGAAATTCAGATTAGCTTCTATATGAGAAAACAAACCCAAGTAAATTAAGATGTTGGCAGTGTTATACTTAACTGAAAAAACTCATCTTGATTTATAAAATAGTTATCTTAATTATATGAAATTGGACTTCTAAAATGTTTCTGAACTAGTAGTTTCTGTAGATAGGATTTCTTTGTCTAACATATTTGGAGTATTGTAGGTTCACTGTATTTTCTTGGAAATTCTTAAAAAATTGATATATAAGTGCTCATTTAGCTCTCTAAAACCAGTGAGAACAGTGCTTCTTAATTGAAGAGATGTTATAGTCAAATTAATCAATATCCTCTAAAAGTCAGAATGTATTTCATACTTATACAAGAGGTCAAGGTCTTTCTGAATTATAGACAGAGACCTGTGGCTTCAATTTTACAACTTTAATCATGGGTCAAAAGTAAACATAAAACCTCATCGCTTCACATCTCTTAAGAGCTGTTCTCCTTTAATATTATGTACAACATTCTTAATTGAGTGAGCTCAAAATAGACAAGTGGACAAAAAGATAAGTCTAACAAACTGAATTCTCTTTTGGTTTTTCACTCAACAGAAAATAGATCTCTGTCACTCTTCTGCAGAAACCACGAAATGATAAAACCATAAAAATCTAACTCTCGGTCGGTACATCCATCAGTGAGGAATAACTTATCAACTGTGCATTAGCCAGAAACAAACAAACAAAAAATCAGCAAGAGAAAAAAATTGAGAGAACCAGAAAGTCAGCAAAATTGAAGCTGTATTGCCACTTGGGATTTACTTTGAGAGCCAAGAAGAGATGTACCCAGGCTAATATAGCCAATGAGGTATACTTCTCTGGCAACTCTGGTGATTATATTGGCATCTTTGTGGATCCTCAGAAACTATTTAAGGATTTTTTTCTTTAGGGTAAAATCATGACTCCTACAAATACACTATGAGCAATTTCGGGGCTACTGTCTTCCATACGGTGGCTCACCCATCAAGACAGCTTTCATCTTATAGCACTTTGTTTCAACATACGTTTCAAAGATCTCAGTGGTAGGGGAGAGAATAGAAGAGCCTTACGTCAGTATTTGGTTTGATTTTCTCTGAGTGGTGAGATTACAGATAATTTTTGCTTTCTTTAATGCCCACTCATGCTTTCAAAGGTTTTTATAATGAACCTGATTGTCCCAGAAGAAGATACATTAAGAATGGTAATAAACAGAATTAAGCAGACATTAGCTAGGGTTGATGCTAGCTTTGTAGCATTGGGTTTTCTGTTGTTTTTGTAGAAACAAAAATTTACTCTGTTGAAACATTGCAACCTAACTTTTAAGCAAAGACAAAATTTGTATTAAGTCATTAAATTCTTTTTTACTTTTTCTGGAGAGTCAGGGTCAGAGTTCTAGGTCTCTAGAGATAGAAGATGAGTTTCTGGCGCCATGGTTTTCAGAATTTTGTTTAAATTCATTTGCAGTGCTTTGGATTTCATTCCGAGGGCTTCATCTGATTTAAATGAAAGAATGTTACATGAAGCTCGTGAATGCTGATGGAAGGACCTTCTTTGACCTCTTAGTACTGTGCTGGCCCAAGCTTCCAGCCCCATACTTACATAGAAGTACAGAAATTATCACAGTTTTAGGCACTGACCTTTATCAAATTATCTTCTTATCTGATTCCTTTCTATACGTATAGTAACCTCAGAGAAATGTTTCTACATATTAACACATTGTACATGCTACACTGTACTTCAAAATCATTAAAATTCTCCCTGTGCACATTCCCCAGAACTGCTTTTACAAATGAAAAAATAAAAGCTCAGATCTGATAGTCTGCCTAACTCCCAAAGTGACTTATTCAGTGCAGGAACAATCTCTTTAAGTTGTTCATTTCTTTCATGCAGTATCTTGGGTAATAGTATTCAATACACAGTATGTGATGAAGAGCCTAAGCCTGGGCTTGAGATTGTGGTGTTTTAATCTGTTGCGTAGACTCCAGACAATTCCAGCGCTTTTCATTCAGAAGCGTTTTTTCCTTTCCTCCATAGTGAATAATTGGTGAGTTTTCATTTTAACTTTTGTGAACCTAAAATGAAAAGTAAGAGAAGAAACTTTAGGAAAGCATAAAAATTGTTTTAGCAATTTTCTAGTCCTTTATCTAAACATGGGTAGATTGGGTTGTTGTTGTTGTTGTTGCTGCTGCTACTGCTGTTGTTGAACCAGGCTGCCTAAACATTTATTTAGAATGTTTTTAACCTTGTTTAAGCTATTCTATTCTAAACCTTAATCTGGTTTTAAACTAGAAGACCCATGTGAATGGTGAATTACTGCTCTGTAGCTTTAAATTCAACCAGTTTGATGCTTTTGTTTTTTATAAAAGATGCTCACAGCTCCAGAAAAGAGGCAGATACTGTCTGTGATCTCCATTCTCAGAGTAAAACTATTCATTTGCATTAGC
>NW_027551577.1:1307521-1308404 GCF_008692635.1 Crocuta crocuta | reverse complement strand
CACACACACACACACACACACACACACACACACACACACACACACACAATGCTTCTTTGGCAGAGGCTTTCTGTTTATTCAGCACAGAATCCTCCCAGGCTCCCAGATGTAGAAAGCTGTAAGAGTTGATGTACAAGAGAGAACCGGAACTGTACATAGGCTGAGGTGGGCACTGCGGAGGACTGGCTATGCAGGGATGTTGATGTGGTGCGGCTGTACCTGTCTATTCTGTGAAAGGCACTTCTCTGAGGCTGTGAAGGTGAGAAGCCCAGGGATCCACTAGAAGCTTCATTTCGGCTGGCTCTTTGGTGGGGGAATGCATTCCCAGTGGTAGCTGTCCTCATTTACAGCGTTATTCTCGGAAACCAAGTATGTGCAGCCCTGACAGACTGCCACAGCTCCTCTGCAGTTTGGAAGCTGGGACAAATGAGAAGAGCAAATAGTCAAGAGAGGTTGTGATTTGTTTTCACTGTCCAAGCTTGCTCTGGCAGTACACAAATGAAGGATGAGCTTGGTGGCAAGCAAAATCAGCAGACTGCCTGACGGGGGGTTTTGGTAAGATAAATGTATTGCTTGTGTCTTGGGGGGAGGGTTTCTTGTTTTGTTTTTTTTTTTTTTTTAACATTTTTATTTCTCTATATCACCTACAGAGAATTGCCTCTTAGCAATAATTAGAACATTTTGCGGAATCATATTTGATGGAAAGGTGTGATTCAAGAAGCCAGGAAGGAAAACATTATTTTTGATCATCCATTTGTGACCTTCAGAGATAATCATCAAGTTTTCTCAGATGTCTGTGAACAGGCAGAAGCCAGGAATTTCCAGAGTAAAGAGTGCTGACTAACAGATATCCTTTCTTTTCTTTGTGCGGTTATAATTACCA
>NW_027551577.1:1284478-1307413 GCF_008692635.1 Crocuta crocuta | reverse complement strand
GCTTTCCCTATGGCCTAAAGTAGAAAAGAAAAAATAAAAGCTCCGTGCTCTTACTGAGTTGTTGCTACTGGAACAGTAATAGCCTAAGAACATAAGTATGGAGGTGGAGGAAGGCAGGATGAGGAGCCTGCTATTTTCATAGCAGTGCGTTGGTGGCTGTTTGTCTTGGTTCATTATCATTGCTGTTCAATATCAAGTGGTTGTTCGTGCTGTATCTCTTTGCCTGTACTATAATTTAATCCATTTATGTTCTATTCTGTATGTTTTTCTTTGCCAGACTCGATTCTGTCATTATGAAAACTTTTTCTGTTACCATTCATACATACTAGCCTTTATTAGAGAAAAGATAGTTGTAGAAAGTAACTTAAACATTTATGGACCCCCAAGAAAGATAAAGACATTTTCTTTTTAAATCTAGGTTTTTAACAAATTTGGGGGTCTTGATTTTGTAATCTTAAACAAGCATTTCATGACAAGTTAAAGAAGTGAGTTGCATTAGATCTGTGAAATACCAGAATCACTTTGCTCTAATCTACTTTTAAGTTGGATCCTGTGTCTTAGGTTTTTCTAAGTCTGAAGGTTTACTTTTCCTCATCCTAACTTAGGTAAGTATTACTAGAAGATATGTTGACTGTTTTACTAGCCTGACCTGAGAACTTATTCTTGGGCCCCTCTTAACCAAGAGAGAGAGCCAAGTTTCCTAGCTGCTTAGAGTGGGCACAGAGGAGATCCATTGACATCTGACTTTTTGCTGACTCATTGGTTATATAAGCCTTGTAAATACAGTTATCCATATACTCATTAGGTTACTGGGCAGGTGGTCCACTTCCTGTTTACTGATCTTTTCTTCCCTCAGCATCCTCTTCTTCCTTAAGACTTTGTGGTAACATAGTCTCAACTATTAACCAAGTGAATTCTAAGAAGTGAAGAAAAATCTTTTTTTTTTCTTTTTTGGTATTGCTTTGTTAACTTTTTTTTTTTACCTTGATTATGATAAAATTCCAAATTCTGTATTCTCTTGGCACATGAAACTCACAGTAATAATACCTTTCCTCATTTATGGCCTGGTTAAAGTAATAACTTCCTTTTCTGTTTTTGAGATTTCAGTTCAAATGCCATTGTTCAAAGAATTCTTCTATAACCTCCCAATCTAAAGTAGGTTTCCCTCCCTTACGTTATTCCTCTTTTCACAGCATCCTGTTTTTTTTTCTTTGTAGTGCTTCTCAATAATTTCTATCATTTGATTACTGGTTCTTTCATCTCTATCACTTTTATCCACTCAGTTGTTAAGCCTCATGAAAGCAGAGATGCTTTGTTTTGTTCATCAGTATATGCCCAGTCACCTAGCAGAGTGCCTGGCTGAAAGTTGAAGAAAGGACAAGTAGGCAGTATTGTATGTGCAGAGGCCCTGTGGTGAAAAGAAAGGATAAGCAGCAGGGGGGTTGAAAAAGACCGGTTTGACTAGAGTAGGGGAAGTATGCTGTAAGATGAAGCTCAAGAAATAGATCCAGGGCTTAATCATGTAGGACTGACTTGATAGGCCATATTCAGATACTTGTTCTTTTAAGAGATGGCAGGCAGGATCCGGCGGGGGATCAGTTAAGCATCTGAATCTTGGTTTGAGCTCAGGTCATGATCTCATAGTTCGTGAGGTTGAGTCCAGTGTCAAGCCCTGCTCAGAGTCTACTTGGGATTCTCTCTCCCTCTTTCTGCCCCTCCCCCCCAAAAAGGTTGTAGGAAGCTAAGTAGAATAATTTAAGCATTTGGTGATTTAGAACTTCTTTTTTTAAAAAAAGTCTATGCACAGTGTGGTGCTCGAAGTCACCACCTCAAGATTAAAAGTCACATGCTCTACAGACTAAGTCAGCCAGGCACCTCAGCAATTTAAAAAACAAAACAAAACAAATCCAGCTTAACTGAAAGCCTAAATGAATTCAGGTAGATCAGTCAGTGATCCAGGAAAGAGATGACAAGATTTGTCCTTAGATGGTGGCAGTAGAGATAAATGGGAGAGTATTATAATTTGATGGAAAATTGGAAAGTAAAATAGATAGGACTTGGTGTTGAATTGGATATAGGTAGAAGGCAGATGTCAGGAATGGTTCCTGGGCTTTGGTTTGGTTCGGTTTGGTTTGGCCTTGGCTTGGGCTTGTTTGGTAACCAGGTGAATAGTGTGTTGTTTTTCCTGAGATAGAGAACACTGTAAGAAAACCAGGTTTAGAAGAGGGATTGTGGTGTTTGGTTTTAGACATGCAGATTTTGCTTTTGTTTGTTTGTTTGTTTTAATGTTTTATTTATTTCTAGGAGAGAGAGAGAGAGACAGCGTGAGCAGGGGAGGGTCAGAGAGAGAGGGAGTCACAGACTGAAACAGGCTCCAGGCTCTGAGCTGGCAGTCAGCACAGAGCCCGACACGGGGCCCGAACCCACGAACCGCGAGATCATGACCTAAGCGAAAGTCAGACGCTTAACCGACTAAGCCACCCAGGCACCCCTAGACATGCAGATTTTGATATAGTCAGGTAGGTTTTTGGATCTATACATCTGGATTTCCGAAGGATATTTTGCTACTATTAGCATTGAGGAGCTTCAGAAACACCCATGGAATAGAGTGCAAAACAGTGGTTTAGACCTACCTTGGGATCTCATCTCCTACCAGAGCCCTGTTTATATAACCTCATGAGCCATTGAATTATCTTAAAGAAGCTACTATGTTTACTTCTTCTGGGTCTTTGTTCATACTGCATTGTCATCCTGAAATGCCTTTCCTTGTCACTTTTCTTTTTATCAAAAACTTCCTCCTTCAAGGCTCATTTCTTTTTTTTTTTTTTTAACCTCCTCCAAGAATCTTCCTCTCTTCCCTTTGCCTTCTTCTGAATACGTGGCTCCTTCCTGTATTCAAGAATTAATTTGCCTTCATATCTGCTATATCATTTACTTAATTGGACCTGTATTTCAGTTGATCATTTTCATGTCTCACCGACTAGATTATGTGTTTCTTGAGAGCAGGATTCCCCTTTATTCAGTGCTTTACATAAGGAAAACAAAGAGTAGTTGCAAAATGAATTAAATAGTATGAAACCTCAATCTTTTGTATAATCTACTTCCGTATATCATAACACCATGATGTCCTTCTTCCATCTATGTACTCCTAATAATCTCTAGGCTGTCCCTGCATTTTACCCTATAGATACCCATATACATCGGAGAACTGGTCTTCCTTTCATAGCCAAAGTCCCTGAACTAATCATTTTCATTATATAATTTAACTTTATTTGTAATTTATCAGAAAAACTGAAATCTTGCTATTGCTTATCACCTGTGAAAAAATTGACCAAGACAGGAAGGACCAGCATCCATACAGGATGTCAGAGACACCTAAGAGATGCTACTAAGGTGACAGTGGAGCAAAGACTTAAAGGGGATGATGGAGTAAGCCATGCAAGTTTGTAGGGAAAAGCGTTACAGGCAGGAGGAACACTAAATGGAAGAGCTTTGAAATGAGTACATGCCTGATACATGCCTGGTACATTCCAGAAACAGCAAGGAAGCCATTGTAGCTGGTGGCAATGGAGTAAGGGATGAATAGTAGGAGATACAGTCAGGAAGGTAATGGATGTGCTGCAGGTGCAAGGTTATGGTTGTTCAGGCCATTGTAAGGACTTTGGTTTTTACTCTGACTCAGGGAATCACTGGAAAGTTTTAGGTGTAAAAGACTGTTGTGACCTCTTTTTTTTTTTTTTTTTTTGAAAGAGAGAGAGCATGTGTACACATGTGCCAACAGAGGAGGGGCAGAGAGAGAGAGGGAGAGAATCCCAAGCAGGCAGGCTCCGTGCTGTCAGCACAAAGCCTGACACAGGACTTGATTCCATGAACCATGAGATCATGACCTGAGCTGATATTAAGAGTCAGAGACGCCTACCCAGGTGAGCCACCCAGGTGCCCCATGACCTGATATATTTTTAAAGGATCACTCTAGCCGCTGTGCAGATAATTGATTATAAAAATATTATTCCAGTGATAGTTAAGAGATTTATTGCAATAGTCCAGGTGACAGTTAATAGTGTCTTATATCAGAGTGGTGGCAGTGGAGTTTCAGTGAGATGTGGTCAGATTTTGCATCTCTTTAACAAGTAGAGCCCAAAACATTTGCTGGAGAAATGCAGTATACATAGGGGGTAACAACTTAAACTCGGGAACCAGACTGTCTGGGTTCGAACATTGGCTTTGCCCCTTCATAACTTTGTGGTCTTGAACAACTTAAATTCTTTATGTTTTAGTTTTCTTAGCTTTAAACTATTGTAGTGTCATTGTAAGAATTATACAATTTACTAAACATACAGAGAATTTAGAACCTTGCCTGGCACATAGTACTTTACTATATGTAATAGGAGCTATAATTATTAATGTTGTTGTTAACTAGATAGAGTATGTGAAAGAAAGAGGAGTTAAAGTTGACTCCAAGGCTTTGGATCTGAGCATGTGGCTCAATGAAGTAGCCATCAGCTGAGATGGGAAAGACTGCAGGAAGAGCAGGTTTTGGGGATATCAGGAACTCAGTTTTGAACTATTAAATTTAAAATGACTATTAGACATCCAAGAAGAGATAAGTAGGTAGCTGGATCTAAAGTTAAGCAAAGTATGGACTGGAGGCATACATTTGGAAGTCGTCAACAAATAAATGGTATTTAAGACCCTTATTGTAAGAGAAAGAAAGAGTATTTAGGCCCTGAAATAGGATTGGGGATGTATAGTTTGGACAGCCCCTCCTTAGAGCTTCCATACTTCAAGCTACCAAACAAGCCTGAAAAGTTCTGTGATAGCTCGGTTATCACAGACCCCCGTGGGGTTTTCCAGATTCTTTCATTGCTTTAGCATTTTATCAAAATTGAGTGAAATAGGATTAAGCTGAGACTTAGAAATCTTTTGTTTTAAGGAAACTTGTGTTATAAAAGTATTTGTAGGGTATTACCTTGTAAAGGGGAACTCATTGGTGACACGTTTTACAAATTGGCTAATCCACACATGGATTTTTTTATGTATTTTTAAATCCTCAAAAGTGAAAACATTTCTGTGTCACCTTCTTCTTTTGCTGGCTCGTGAATGCTCCAGAAAATAGAAACTAATTTTAGCCTTAGCTGATTTGTGTGCTTCAGACCAATCAATCTAAAGTCTTGTGAGAATGGTTTTTAAATAATCCATAGCCCAAGTCACTATTTCTTTTTAATAAATCATAATCTCAGAAGGAAACTTGGATCATCTATTGCAAATGTCAATCATTATATTCTCATGTGACATTTTTAACATCTAGGCATGAAGTCTCTGTTGGGGACTTCCAGTGGTATACGTGAACTGATATTTGAAACCCCCTGGTTAAGTTGAACAATGCACATCTCATTTTCAGTATATGTTACTTATTTTTTCTTTTAGTTACCAGGGAGGGCGCTTTCTCTCATAATCTGTTACTCATCTGTAAAATAAATTTTCTTAACTGGTTGACCTTGTAGGTTCCTTCCTAGTTCAAGGAACCTGTACCCATCAAAAAAAAAAAAAAAGCATTTAATCATTACAAAGGAGCATGTTACTGTCTACTGGGATTGCAGGCTCCTTAAGTGCTTTCCTTTTTTTTTTTTTTTTTTTTTTNGTACTTCCAATGCCTAATATAGGCCCTGCACATAGGAGACATTCTGCAAAGGTTTGTTAAAATGACAGTAAACCATCTGACCAGGCTCACATGAATCCATTAAGTCCAAACATCAGGCCTGGCAGTGCTAATCCTCAATGATGTCTTTACGTAAGCCAGGAAACCAGTGTTCCTTTGACAAAGCCATTCTGAGCAGCAATCCTAGATCCTGTAATGGATGTTTTGCAGTTGGGTTAGAGCAGCGTAGACCAGATAGGATGTTAATAATCTAAACGGATATTCAGCCCAGTGATTTTTTCTTAGCAGCCTTGGAGGGATGAGAATCATCTATTGGAAACTGTTTTTTCTTACAAAAATTCTGGCATTTGTTCCATTTGTAGTAACATAAGCTTAGTCACTTTATGACATATGAGATCTAGAAGAATCATGTTAAGGCAGTGCTGGTGAGCATTTATATTCCACATTTCCTAGATATCTTTGCACAAAGCATGGTGCTAGCTTCTTGGGGTACCAAGATGAATATGACTTGATCCTGTCCTCAGGAACTTAGGTCAGTAGAAGCAAAACACCCAGTGATTTCAACATACTGTGGTAAGGACATTGAGAGAGATATATGTATAGGTATATAGGAATATGAAGAAAGCCATTAATCTAGCTAGGAGAGGGAAGTTGTTGGGAAATAGGTCCTGGAAGAGATTACACCTGAACTGGTTCTTGAAGGATGAATAGAAGTAAGCCAGAAAAGGAAGGAACATGCCCTTGACTATGTGGATGGAAGCCCAGAGGTGTGTAACAGAGTGCCATGTCAGAAGACCAGATTATACAGGTGTGACCCTTAGTCTATGTGGATTTAAATGTAAGGTTTCCATTGTTTCCAAGTGATCCATGATACAGTTTTTCGTCATTTGCTGAGGCACGTAGTAAGATCTTTAACCACAAAACTAGTGCCCAAACTCCACCTGTATTCACATTTCAGTGAGCATGTCCTCTACTCATTGTCACATACATGGTATTCCCCATGAGGTTATTGTAAAACTTTGTTATTTATAGAAAATTGATCTGAAAAGTGCTGGTTGTAGAAAAGCACATAGGGCCTTAAAGTGGTTCTTAGTGTACAAAAAGGAAGTTTGGGATAAACTAACCTACAGTACCAAATTAAAAGTGGCCAGGATTATTATTTTTTTAATATTTTTATTTATTTCTAGGAGAGAGAGAGACAGCGTTGAGCAGGGAAGGGTCAGAGAGAGAGGGAGACAGACTCTGAAATAGGCTCCAGGCTCTGAGCTAGCAGTCAGCACAGAGCCCGACGCGGGGCTCGAACCCACGAACCGCGAGATCATGACCTAAGTGAAAGTCGGACGCTTAACCGACTAAGCCACCCAGGCGCCCCAAAAGTGGCCAGGATTATTATCATGAGTATGATTTGTATATCATTGATTTTTCAAACTTTTTAAAATTAAGCAGTAAGACATTATTTTATTTTTCTAAGCAAACTCTTCCCAGAATACCCATATAACAGATGAAAGTAGAGGTAATCCCCTCTGTGGTAATCCAGACACATCTCTGTAGAACCTAGGACTGTTTCATATAACCAGAGTTCTGTGTAAAAACATGAAAAAGTGATCCCTAGAATTTACAGGAAAAACTCTGTTCTGTACAAGGATTATTTATCAAATGAGAAAAAAAAAACTTTGTGACAGGTAAAAAGGCCTAATTTTCAGACTGTAAGTTGAATCTTGATTTTAGCTCCAAAGTAAAAATGGAATGCATAGAGAAAAAGCTTGCTGGCTATGGGCTGGTGGAACTTAGTTCATTTTTATTTTCTACTACTCCCACTTGAGATTTCCTCTTGATTGCACAGCAGACTAAATGTCAGTCAGAATTGCACATGAAAGAATTGCTTAACACAGTTGTGCTTACTGTGAGAAAGGTAGGGCATGTCATTTCTACAGTGAGACATGGAAATAGGTGAAAAGTCTTCCCATAATAAATATATACTTGCTGCACAAAGTGCTAATAGACTTGAGGTTTCTTTTCTTTTTGTTAAGGATAAGGTAATGGGTGGAGGTGGGGGTGGGGTGGCAAAGGCAAGCATCCAGGAAATGATGATACAGAGTTAAAGCCAGAGTTATATAACTCCTACGAGAGGACTCTGCTCTGTTGCACCTTCTCAACACAACCTGCCTGGCAGAAAAAGAAAAATTTACATGATGAACCAGAGTATCTTTGTGTTTATCATTAATTAGAAGATCAATTTCTGTCCTGTTCTTAAGACCAAAATTATGAATCTCTAGGGATTACAGTTATTGNTCTCTCAGCAATCAAATATTCTATCCTCTTGCCCCCACTAAATAATATAAGTGCACTTGAATTGCACCACAGACTCCCAATTTTGGGTCAAAGCCGTGGCCAAGAAAAAAACTGGCAGAATAATGGAGCTTCATCTGCAGGTGCCTAAGTATTCAATTTGCAAAGGCTCCTACTGCACAACCTATTCTATGAAATTGGCCTTGGAAAAGATCTACTTTCAGAAAAACCAAAATAGTCCAGATTCTATTTGTTTTCAGATTAATTACACAGGCTTCCCCACTTTCCACCCCCTTCTTTTACCCTAAAATACCTGCTTCATTTTCTCAGAAATGATGTGGATTATTTAGTGTGTGGAGATTTCTTGAAAGAGAGCCAATATTCTTTAAAGCGTAGATAAAATGACTTCATTCCACTAAGTAGATAGGATGGGGCTTTTGGCTTTTATTGAAGGCAGTGATGTCAAGTCAGGGATTTCTGAATCTTTTCTAGTTACAAATGTGTACTTTTGAGTAATGAACCAGATAAGAAATAGAAAAAGGTAAGTTTGTGAATGTTCATGATGTTTGGCAGGCATAATCTGATTTCATATATGTTTAACATTTTTTCAAATAATCAAATAAGAGAATTATATAGATGAGAAAACTTAGACTCAAAGAGAACAAGTAGGTAGCCCAAAGATACCTAGCTAGTAGCAAAGCCAGGTGTGAACCCAGGCCCTTCTACTCCTGTCATTGCTCTTTCCACCATGTTCCTTCATACATGATTGTTCTCAAAGTTGGATGCTGCCATATTCTGACACTTTCATACACTCAGAGAAGGTACATAGATCTTAATGTAAATGCAAATGAATATTGCAAGCCATAAAACGTTTATCAAATATTCTCCCCAAGATAGTTCTATTCTCCCCCTGATTAATTGGTGTTTTGAGGCATCACTGTTTAAATTTTGTCTTGGGCTATTTTCTGATTAATTAACTAAGATCTGTTAATAGATCATTTAAGCATGGCACGTTTTTTTGAGATTTTATTTTTAAGTAATCTCTACACCCAGTATAGACTCAAACTCAGAACCCCGAGATCAAGAGTCACATGGCTTACTGAATGAATCAGCCAGGCACCCCCTGGCATATGAATTCTTTTTTTTTTTTTTAATGTTTGTTTCTTTTTGAGAGAGAGAGAGAGAGAGAGGGAGGGAATGTGAGCAGAGGAGGGTCAGAGAGAGAGAGAGGGGAGAGAGAATTTCAAGCAGGCTCCATACTGTCGGCACAGAGCCCAGTGCACAGCTCAATCCCATGAACTGCGAGATCATGACCTGAACCAAAATCAAGTAGGACGCTCAACCAACCCAACCACACAGGTGCCCCGGCAAATGCATTAATAGTCAGAAACAAAGTGCAAACAAAGCAGCATTTCTATTTGTTATAGCAACAGTTAAATAACGAATTGTAGCCTTTGACCATACTTCTAGCTGTGTAGCACTTTGCCTTGCTTACAGTAAGTAGTCAAAATATATTTAACTGACTGATTTTTGCTCCTAGCTTTTTATGGTACAAATTAATTCTACCCCCAGCCAAAAGTGGCCAGGACTTGCTACACTGGTAGGTATGATCAATCATGAAAGCCCTTCAGCCTAGGTCACATGAAGCTCTATTGAATAAACGCTATTGCTACTGCTGTCAAACTGCCACTTGATAAGGTAATAGGAAGTACCTCACAGTCACTTCATTTGTAAATTAGTAATAACATTGTCTACTTTATAGTGCTGTTGTGAGCTTTGGAAGATTAGCTAGCCAGCTACCAGCCACAAGTCCAACAGTTAAGAAAGATGACTATTACTTGTACTGTAGTACCTTGAATAACATTATTCTTTTGGTTCAGACTCTCTATATCCCATGATTATGCCTGAAATGTGAAAGATCTTAAAAGGAAGTATATTCTAGAATCTTTTAGTATTTGAATTTTTAAAAAGAACTACTTAGGATGATAGAAAAAATAATAGCCAGTACTAACTGCTTACTCTGTGCCCAGGACTGTTTTTGAGCACTTTTATGTTTATTTACTCATTTCATCCTCAGAACGGTCTTTGAAGTGGGCATTAGTTTTATTCCCATTTTACAATTGATGAAATGGATGCAGAGGTTAAGCAGCTTGTCCCAGGTCACATGAGTAGTAAGTAGCAAAGCTGGATTTGAACCCAAGCAGTTTTGTGCCAGAATCCATGGCCAAATTAAATAGCTTTGTTTTTCTGATTTGTGCCTTTTCATGTATGTTTAAGAAAGTCCTTCCCTATTTTCCAATACTGCCTTCTAAAAGATTTAAAATTTGCTTTTTGGGACACCTGCATGACTCAGTTGGTTAAGCATCTGACTCTTGATATTGGCTCAGGTCATGATCTCACAGTTTGTGAGACTGAACCCCAAATTGGGCTCTGTGCTGACCACGCAGAGCCTGCTTGGGATTTTCTTTCTCTCCCCCTCTCTCTCTCTGCCTCTCCCCCACTCATGCACACTCTCTTTTTTTCTCTCTCTCTCTCAAAATAAATAAATATTAAAAAAATAAAAATTAAATAAAATTTGCTCTTCATATTTGCAATTTAATTAATTGTCTGGAATGAGGTAGGAATCTAATTTTATGTTGTTATATATGGATAGCCTAATATGCCAACAAAGGCTTTTGAAAAAGAGAACTGCTTTTCAGTTGATGCGTTTATAACTCACAGCTAATAAGCAATCTTACCTCTGAGGGCTTTTGTTCATAACTCAAAAGATACTAAGAGAGTACTCACAGCCCCTGTCCTGTAAATCTATAGTTCAGTTTATCTTTTTTTCTTTCCTCCTCCATTCCTCTTCTCCTCTACCCTTTTTTTTCCCCCCTCTCCACCTGTCACAATTTCTCCCTCTTCTCTTTCCTTCCTTTTGAAGGATAGTGCCTGCCAAAATAAGAAAGAGTTACTAACTGAGTGATTCATAGTGTTATACTTTCCTTCTGCAGAAGCTGTGGGGTTAGTTTTCTTTAAAGGCTGAGGACAGTGGGTTCTGTCAGATATACTCTTGCAGGCAAATTGATGCCTCTCAGTGGGAGTTATGTACTGGAAAGATACAGTGTGGCCCCAGACAACTCAGGTAGGACAGAAGTCAGATTAAAGACAGTCTGGTCTACCTCTTTAGTTACTGTGTAGGGAAATAAAATCACAACTAAGCTGTGATCTTTTATAAATAATTATATTGAGAGGCGCCTGGGTGGCTTAGTCGGTTAAGCGTCCAACTTTCGCTTAGGTCATGATCTCGCGTTTCGTGGGTTCGAGCCCCGCGTCGGGCTCTGTGCTGACTGCCAGCTCAGAGCCTGGAGCCTGTTTCAGAGTCTGTGACTCCCTCTCTCTCTGACCCTCCCCTGTTCACGCTGTCTCTCTCTCCTAGAATAAATAAAAATATTTAAAAAAATAATAATTATATTGAAATGTTATTGTGGCCTTTTTCAAATTTAGAGATAAAATAAAACCTTGATTTTAGTCCCAAAACCACATTTTCATCAGTATGATCAATACTTACTCTCCCTGAGTAATAGTTAAACTTGTTTTCTGTACCTGCACTTCTTTACACAAGAGACTGCATGTAAGATGATATTCAGATAACAAAGAACCTAAGAAAACTAGATAATGCATAAGCTTGTAGCCTTGGATCAGTGGTATTTCATTTTTGCTTTCCTTTCCTTTGTAGATTTGAGCTATTAAACATAAGTACACAATCAGGGTCTACTACATACTATAGTTATGGGATCTGAAATCCCATTCAGAAAGAAAATCACGCAGTGGGAACCCTATACAACTGAAGAGAGTGGGTTTCTAGGAGCTCCACTTTCAACTCTTGGCAACGTGGTTATCTGGGACTCTGGCTCATTCTTTCTGCTGCTTCCCTCTGGCCCTTTCACTGCTTATTAGCTTGCACCTAAAAATGAATGGGGCCGATGGAGGAAGTTACACAAAATAATTATTGTGCTAGTCCCTAACTATTCTGGACATTTTTGTTGTTAGGGGAACATAATGTCATTTTGCTATTCATTTCAGTTTTAAATTATCTTTTGATTTTATTTAAATGCACACGATTTCTCATTTGTTCATCTAAAAAGGAAATACATTTTTATTCACATCAGTAGTACAAATTAATTCCGGTAATGAACTAGTATGTTTGGAGTTAGAGAGTACTATAATTCCTGCTCAGGTGGCAAACTGAGGAGATAACCAAGTTGAAACAAAGACTGACAGGTTAATTATCAGCAGTTCACAAATATTTCACATTTGGTATATTATCACAAAAAATGTAATTCAAGTTTTTAAAATATGAGGGTAACCCACAGTTCTTTCTATCACATTGCTGCTGGCTACAAATTAGGGTTGGGGACTATGATCTTAACCTCCAAGATGGTAACTTGTAATTTGACCATCATACTAGGAATTTTATTACCTGAGATGGTTCTTTTATTATTTATTTCTGTTACTGCTCAGTAGAGAGCGATTTCTTTTTTTTTTTCTTAAATAGTTTATTGTCAAGTTGGGTTCCATATAACACCCAGTGCTCATCCCAACAAGTGCCCTCCTCCATGCCCATGACCCCCCTTCCCCTACCCCCATCCCCATCAGCCCTCAGTTTGTTCTCGGCACTCAAAAGTCTCTCATGGTTTGCCTCCCCCCACCCCAGCTATTTTCTTCCTTCTCCTCCCCCATGGTCCTCCATTAAGTTCTTCCTAATCCTCCTATACATGCAAACATATGGTATCTGTCCTTCTCTGCCTGACTTATTTCGCTCAGCATAACACCCTCAAGGTCCATCCATGTTGCTACACATGGCCACATTTCATTCTTTCTCATTGACATGTAGTATTCCATCGTATAGATAAACCACATCTTCTTGATCCATTCATCAGTTGATGGACATTTAGGCTCTTTCCATGTTTTGGCTATTGTTGAGAGTGCTGCTATAAACATTGGGGTCCATGTGCCCCTATGCATCAGCACTCCTGTATTCCTTGGGTAAATTCCTAGGAGTGCTATTGCAGGGTCATAGGAGAGTTCTATTGTTAATGTTTTGAGGAACCTCCAGACTGTTTTCCAGAGGAGCTGCACCAGTTGACATTCCCACCAACAGTGTAGGAGGGTGCCCATTTCTCCACATCCTCGCCAGTATCTGTAGTCTCCTGATTTGTTAATTTTAGCTTTTGATCTTGATGAGGTCCCAGTAGTTCATTTTTGCTCTTGACTCCCTTGCCTTTGGGGATGTGTCAAGTAAGAAATTGCTGCAGTTGAGGTCAAGGAGGTGGTTTCCTGCTTTCTCCTCTAGGGTTTTGATGGTTTCCTGTCTCACATTCAGGTCCTTTATCCATTTTGAATTTATTTTTGTGTATGGTGTGAGAAAATGGTCTAGTTTCATTCTTCTGGATGTTGCTGTCCAGTTCTCCCAGCACCATTTGTTAAAGAGGCTGTCTTTTTTCCATTGGATACTCTTTCCCGTTTTGTGAAAGATTAGTTGGCCATACATTTGTGGGTCCACTTCTCAGTTCTCAGTTCTGTTCCATTGGTCTATGTGTCTGTTTTTGTGCCAATACCATACTATCTTGATGATGACAGCTTTGTAGTAGAGGCTAAAGTCTGGGATGGTGATGCCTTCTGTTTCGGTTTTCTTCTTTAATATTACTTTGGCTATGCGGGGTCTTTTGTGGTTCCATACAAATTTTAGGATAGTTTTGTTCTAGTTTTGAGAAGAATGCTGGTGCAATTTTGATTGGGGTTGCATTGAAGATATAGATTGCTTTGGGTAGTAATGACAATTTAACATTATTTATTCTTCCCATTCATGAGCATGGAATGTTTTTCCATTTCTTGAAGAACAATTGAAATTGTTCTTCAGTTTCCTTCATAAGTTTTCTATAGTTTTCATCATACAGATCTCCTATATCTTTGGTTAGATTTATTCCTAGGTATTTATTTCTTTGTGTGCAATTGTGAATGGGATCAGTTTCTTAATTTCTCTTTCTGTTGCTTCATTATTGGTGTATAAAAATGCAACCGATTTCTGTATGTTGATTTTGTACCCTGCAACTTTGCTGAATTCATGGATCAGTTCTAATAGGCTTCTGGTGGAGCCTGTCGGGTTTTCTACGTAGAGTATCATGTGGTCTGCGAAAAGTGAAAGTTTGACTTCTTCTTTGCCAATTCTGATGCCTTTTATTTCCTTTTGTTGTCTGATGGCTGATGCTAGGATGTCCAGCACTATGTTAAACAACAGTGGTGAGAGTAGACATCCCTGTCCTGTTCCTGATCTCAGGGGGAAAGCCCTCAGTTTTTCCCCATTGAGGATGATGTTAGCTGAGGGCTTCTCATAAATGGCTTTTATGATATTTAAGTAAGTTCCTTCTATCTCAACTTTCTCTAGGGTCTTTATTAAGAAGGGATGCTGTATTTTGTCAAATGCTTTTTCTGCATCTATCAACAGGATCATATGGGTTTTATCTTTTCTTTTGTTAATGTGATATATCACATTGATGGGGATTTGCGAATATTGAATCAACCCTGTAACCCAGGAAATGAATCCCAGTTAATCATGGTAGATAATTCTTTTTATGTGCTGTTGCATTCGATTTGCAAGTATCTTGGTGAGGATTTTTGCATTTCTAAAGACTTCGTGCATGAGCCCTACTAATGTACCACAAGCCACACCCAAGGGTTATTTTTTTCTCTTGAGTTAAGGAAACCTGACCTCTCCCAGCTTTGGCTAACAGCTTTGAAATTGGATAGTTTGTTTTCAAATCTAAGCAGCTTGTCGTTTTTTTAATATCCTTTGAATGGTAGCTCACCTGTATGAAGGATAGTCATTCTGTGCTTTGGAGTCCCTTGTCTAATAAAAACCTTTTACTGTATAGAACTCACAAAGTTTGAGCTCCAAAAGACCTGAACTTAGTGGTTGACTTGATTAATTTCTTAACCTCTTACTGTCCCTCTCCCTGGGTTTCTCTTGCCCACGTTAATCACAGTTACTTATGATCTGGGATATTAATTCTAAGAGGATACCAGTCATACCTTCTCTTTCTTACCTCCACCTGTTTCCAGTTACCAATTGAGTGTCCCTATTAGAACAGAATAATTCATCAGCCTTGACATATTTTGGATAAAAACACATTGTGATTAAAAAAAATAGGATTTTTATATCTAGCCAGTAAAATACCTATTCTCACCAGCATTTTGGATGACCATAATCTGAGAGCATGGATTGGAATTACAGTGATGTCTGAATACTAAAATGATTTTCATATAATTAAATTGAAATGCAGATGTACCTTGTTCCACAAAAACTGTATACAAAGAATGTTTGTGAATTCAATCATGCTTTAAACCCACTAGGGGAGCTTTGTTATTTAAAGAAATATTGTAATAAATTCTGTAACCAAGGAAGACACGCCCAATTTACATCTTGTGCAAATCTTTTTTCATATGTCTGTTTTGTGTAAAGCAAAGTATACTTATATAAGGACAATACCCAAGAGGGAGGTGGAGCTTGTACAGGACAGGAGGAATTTGGTCAACTATCTCTGCTGAGATCTGAGTGTTTGTAAATTTTCAATACATTCGGCCTCTTGATTCTGGAGAGGTAGCCCTCTTGGGCTCCTTCTAACATCCACTTCTTCTTTTTACACTAGATCGAGCGTTTGGAAGTAAGCAGCCTCGCCCAGACTTCCAGTGCAGTGGCCTCCAGCACCGATGGCAGCATCCACACAGACTCTGTGGATGGAACACCGGACCCTCAGCGCACAAAGGCTGCTATTGCCCATCTGCAGCAGAAGATCCTGAAGCTCACAGAACAGATCAAGATCGCACAAACAGCCAGGGACGACAACGTTGCTGAGTACTTGAAGCTTGCCAACAGTGCAGACAAGCAGCAGGCTGCCCGCATCAAGCAGGTGTTTGAGAAGAAGAACCAGAAATCTGCCCAAACAATCCTCCAGCTACAAAAGAAGCTCGAGCACTACCACCGGAAGCTCCGAGAGGTGGAGCAGAATGGGATTCCCCGGCAGCCGAAGGATGTCTTCAGGGACATGCACCAGGGTCTGAAGGATGTGGGAGCAAAGGTGACTGGCTTCAGTGAAGGTGTGGTGGACAGTGTTAAAGGTGGACTTTCTAGCTTCTCCCAGGCAACCCATTCAGCAGCCGGGGCCGTAGTCTCAAAACCCAGAGAGATTGCCTCACTAATCCGGAATAAATTTGGCAGTGCAGACAACATCCCGAACCTGAAGGACTCTTTAGAGGAAGGTCAAGTGGATGATGGGGGGAAGGCTTTGGGGGTGATTTCAAACTTTCAATCAAGCCCAAAATATGGTAGTGAGGAAGACTGTTCTAGTGCCACTTCAGGCTCAGTGGGAGCCAATAGCACCACCGGAGGCATTGCTGTAGGAGCATCCAGCTCCAAAACAAACACCCTGGACATGCAGAGCTCAGGATTTGATGCACTACTACATGAGATCCAGGAGATCCGAGAAACCCAGGCCAGACTGGAGGAATCCTTTGAGACCCTCAAGGAGCATTATCAGAGAGACTATTCGTTAATAATGCAGGCCTTACAGGAGGAACGATACAGGTAAGTTATATGGAATTAAAATCCTAAATTATTTCTATTTGCAGTTCTCCTCCTTTTGGATATGGGGGAGTAGCTTTAAAAGGTCTGAGAAGGGTGTCTTTTTCTGTAGTGTCCAGAGCACTTTAGATATGTCCTGCGACACCTACGTAGGTCCTATCAGAGCAAAACAGAGACACCAAAGTTAAATGACTACTGAGATCATACACCAGTGAAGCGTTTTGGTCAGGGGATGACAATTACTGTAGCTCTCTAGTATTCTTTTCCAGTTTAGGGCATTCACATGAAGCCTGCACTTTCTAAGACATTCCACGTATTTATTTATTATCACAGAACCACAAATCATTGCAACCTACAATTGTACTACACTGAATTCAAAAGGTCTATAACCCTCTGAACTCTTAAGAAATCGAAGAAGAATCTAAGATGTAGCCTGCCTAAAATGTAATGAACACGGTAGATATTTGGCCTTAAATGCACTTATGTGGGCAATTGGTGTCGAGACAGTAGACTGAACATATATCCAGGTGTGTGTGTGTGTGTGTGTATCCATTACCTTTGTTATGAATTGGCAAGTGTTTGAATGGGTGTGGATTTAAACATGAAAACGGTTCTACAGTAGTTGGAGAATTCTCAAAGGGCTAACTGCTTCCAGTCATAATCTGTGCTAAAGGTAGAAGCTGATCTTCTGTTTCATATTACACTCCATATTTATGTTAGACCACTCTTAGTTCTTTAAATACGTGTTTTCTCCCCTTGTTTCCATCACATGCAAAGAGAAATATCCCCCATGAAGTACTCATTCAGATCCAAAGTCTGTCAGGCAGAGAGACAGGCCACCTCACTGAAGGGCCAGTCTTACGGAAGCCATGGGTCAGAGGAGGCCTTGAAAGACCTGAGTTTGGGTCCTGTCCCAGATACTAACTCAAGGGAATCCTCAGTTCTTCTACTCTAATACCAGAGGTTGAACAGACAGTCTCTTAAGGTCCATTTCACCTCTTTAAAAAAATAAAATAATTTTTTTTTAAAGTTTGCTTTTAGGAGAGAATTTTAAGGCTTGCAATAAATTGTTCATGTGCATCACTTAGCTCTGAGAGGAGTGACAGCTAAGAGCTGTTTTCAGGTGATAAAAATACTATTCAGTAATTCAGTCCTGCCTCTTATCTTTGCTCTACTGTCCTTCAATTCTAACTTACGACTTTAAGGGAAAAGAAAAGTGAGTGTGGGAGAGAGAAATAAAGTTCTAAAAGTAAATATGTTTCTATTATTTCAGTGTTTTATATATTCTTTCATATACTCTAAAGACAATTATCTAAGGTGAGCAGTCTAATAAATATTCAAATATACTCTAAAAATAAAACACTTGATCTCTTGTACAGTGTGAAACCTAACTTCCAAGTTCAAACTCTAGTTCTGCCACTTGTTAACCTTGAAAACTGGGCAAGTTTCTAAACTTCTCAGTCTTGTTTCCTCATCTGTAACATAGGAATAATAATAGCCCTTCATATGCTTATTGTGACATTTAAATGGAAAAATTTATGCAAAGCACATAGGTCAGCACCTGGTCCCCTGAGTGCTCGATTGATGTTAGGTGGCAGCCACTACTGCTGCTATTGAACTAGACCCTTCTGGGTGCCTGAGTGGCTCTCCAAATCTAGGTTTCTGCGCACGTCATGATCTCACAGTTTCACCAATTTAAGCTCCACATTGGGTTCTGCATTGGCAGCATGGAACCTGCTTGGGACTGTCTCTCTNCCCCCCGCCCCTCCCCGACTTGCACTGTCTCTATCTCTCAAAATAAATAAACTTTAAATAAAATAAAATAAACCCCTCTGAACACTGAGACCTGGGCCTCCCTCAGTCAGTTGCTCAAAAACACAATTGCCTGCCCTGATCCCTTTATTTTGAATGGTTGGTAAATTCTTTCAAGCTTAAAATTCATACAGAGCTTGTTGTCTTCCAGTCAGTGTGAGAAAATCAGAGGAAAAACAGGCCTTTCAAGGCCCAGTTTTGTATCCATTTAAAATAATTCAGGAGTACCTGGGTGGCTCGGATTATAATCTCACAGTTCGTGGGTTCAAGCCCGGCATTGGGCCCTCTGCTGTCAGCACAGAACCCACTTCAGATCCTCTCTTTTCCCTCTCTCTCTGCCCCTCCCCCCTTGCTCTCTATCTCTCTCAAAATAAATAAATAAACTTTATTTATTTTTTAACTTTTAATGCTTTATTTATTTCTTAGAGAGAGAGAGAGACAGCGTGAGCAGGGGAAGGTCAGAGAGAGAGGGAAACAGAATCCAAAGCAGGCTCCAGGCTCTGAGCTGTCAGCACAGAGCCCGACACGGGGCTCAAACCCACAAACTGTGAGATCATGACCTGAGCTGAAGTCGGACGCTTAACCAACTGAGCCACCCAGGCACCCCAATAAATAAATAAACTTAAAAAAATCTTTTTAAAAAATAAATAAATAATTTGGAGAGAGGACAGAACTTTGATCATTATCACCTCATTATAAGAATGAAGTCCAAACCACTTGTGAGGTAATGAGGAGTACATTTCTTTCATTGCATTTTTGGTTCTCTGTAGTTGATAAATGATTAGTTTTATGGAATAAAGAAAGAATTTTCAAAACCAGACGTAAAACTTGGAGAGCCAGAGGAAGACAAAGTATAATGTGTAATCTGACTTGTGTCATACCACCTCACCTTTAGAATGATCTTAAATTTTAGATTTCCTTAAAATGGAATCTTTATGTGTGTGTGTGTGTGTATAAAGAAGGAAATATTAAAATATTAAATGAATATAAGTAAATGAATGGTATGTTTCATTAATTTTTTAAATTTAAAGTTTATTTTGAGAGAGAGAGATCATGAGCAGAGAAGGGGGAGAGAAAGAGGGAGAGAGAGGTGATCGAAACAGGCTCTGCACTGTCAGCACAGAGCCCTAATGGGGGGCTTGAACTCATGAACCATGAGATCATGACCTGAGCCGAAACGAAGTCGGATGCTTAACAGACTGAACCATCCAGGCGTCCCTTAAAATAGAAAGAAAGCCTTTTTTTTTTCCAGGAAAGGCAGCAGAAATGTCACAACTATTACACTCAACTATTTTGTTGCACCACTATTCCATGTATAGAGCAGTTAAAAATTTCTTCTCTGTTACATGTTTTTAACCAGTATACTTACTTTTGTTGATCTTTGAACTGTTTCTTATAAGTGAAGTTTTCCCACACGTTGAAGCTTATTCTTAAGCATCAAAACTTTTCACATTTTAAGCATTTGGGGAGAATTTCTCTACCTTCTTTTAACAGAATAATACACCGAACCTTAACTTGATTGGAAATAGCTAGAACAGTAGTGTTCTAGCTCAGTGTTCCTCTCAGGTCAGTGAGAGTGCTAACTGAGGTTATGTGCCTCTGCAGTAAATAGTCCTAGACAGCTTGCTCTTTAAAGTTCTTTCATCTGCTTTTTAGAAAAAAATTTTTTTTCCTTTCCATATCTCTACACTGTTACTGAGCTACCTGCAACAGCCTCTCTTTTCTAATTTCTACTTCAGCTCTATTGTAGGTTTGGCTTTTTGTCTAGGAAGGAAGTAGGCTACCTAGAGATGGATGTACAGGACTCTTTTTTTTTTTTTTTTTTTTTTTTTTTGCTCCCCCACCCCACAACGAACTCTTCTGTGATCAAGAACCAATTAAAGCATACATGCCTGCACTAGATGCATTTCTATGTATTTTCTGTGCTTTTGTTTATTTTACTAATATGTGAGTTGACAGGAGGGAGACCATGTACAGTGTTGCTGCTTGTTATTTAAATGATGAGGAATACACTATCACTAACAGCATTTACTGAACTCCTGTGGTGTACATACGCCAGATGCTTTCTATATATTTACTAATCTTCATAATAGCCCTTCAGGTGGATTGTATTATCCCCATTCTACAGATGAGGAAAGTGAGGCCCAGTAGAGTTTTAAATTTTGCCAAAAGGCTACTCAGCAAGTGGTAAAGCCAGGAATCAAACCCAGTTTTATTTGACTCCAAAGCCAGTGGTTTTGTTTTTGTTTTTGTTTTTGTTTTCCATTTCAGGACAATTTCTGTTTTTCCCCAAGCTCAACCCTGAAAACTATATGATTAAAAAATTAGCCTATAGTCTAGCCCTAGGAATCATTGACTACATCACATCTGGGGCCTTTTCCAGGTCAAAGTTTTACTAAAAGCTAAGTCACTGTTTCTTTTCTTCTTTTTTTTTTTTTCTTTTTCTTTTTTTTTTACCATTTATTTATTTTTGAGAGAGAGAACGAGCAGAAGAGAGGCAGAGAGAGAGACACACACAGAATCCAAAGGAGACTCTAAGCTCTGAGCTGTCAGCACAGAGCCTGATGTGGGCCTCCAACTCACAAACTGTGAGATCATGACCTGAGCCGTAGTCAGATGCTTAACCGACTGAGCCACCCAGGCGCCCCCTGAGTCACTGTTTCTAATGTATTTTATAAAATTCTGTGAATACAAAAGTTCTGGAAAGTTTTCTGCAGCAGTATGGGTAATAGGGGAGGCCTACTTAGGAAACTTTTACTTCCATCCTTATTTCCCCCTTTGCAGAGTCCCTTCTCAGTAATGTCACTCACTTAATTGCTTTCTATTGCTCTCTACCCATGAGTAGTGCCAAGTTAAGATGTTTACCCAAGACCATCTACTTACTGTGAAATAATAAGAAACATTCAAAAGCCTATGGAGTACAGTCTTTGTGTCTTCCCCCACATGTCTGTGCCATGCTGAGTATGTCTTCAGCAACCACATGCATTCAGCCCAGGAAGCCACTGTAACAAAGCTTAGGTATGAACTCCACCTCAACGTTTGATCAGGAATTTGGTGTTCAGCTTTGCATTGGGCTCTCAGATATGAGTGAGAGCATATATTTTGGGAAAATAGGATGCAAAGTTTAGACATTTTTTTAGTGATGGAATTGTGCTAACTTCATATTCTTCTTGTCCATATAGTCTGTGCATAGCATTAAAGTATTATCACAGGTTTGTTAGTGGAACCTGGGTTCATGTAGTACTTCAGAAATAAAAGGGGCCCTTAGATGTCTAGTTTAATCTCATTTCACACATGATTACAGTGAGACCCGGAAAGATAAAGTAACTTTTGCCAGGTCACACAGTAAAATGGCGTAACATATATTTACTCTGCTGGGGCGCCTGGGTGGCTTAGTTGGTTAAGCGTCCGANATAAAATAAAAACATTAAAAAAAAAAAATATATATATATATATATATTTATTGTGCTAAAAACTGGAGGACTAGTCCTGTTCCCATGGTGGGTGTAATGTATTAATGAGCCACCACAGGAAAAAGTTGAGCTGTGGCAAAATGTGTTGAAAAAAGCAGAGAACTAGGAAACCATTCATTGACAGTTTTATGGGTTCCTTTTGTAGTTTTTCCCTTAGGAGGTCTGGCCCGGAATCCTTCTCAGCTACTGCCAGTATATGGCAGTGTCATGTAGGGCAGGCTAAAACCCTCCTCATGTTCATGAGCAGTAATGCGATTTTGAAAGCTTCTATTTTAAGGGGATTCCTGTCTTTTGGAAACTGGCTTCTCAATATGTTTGTATTAAGCTCAGGGATATTTTAAATTGCCCTGAGTCATAAGAGCAAAAATATAGAAGAAGGCAGTCACCACGAGCAGTCATCACGTGCAGTGGAACCATGGGTAGCTAGGCTAACCCAATTAACACAGGTCATTGGAGTTTTCACTAAACATATGGTCAGTTAAATATTATTTTACCATCACTAGACATGAGAAAGGCATGATCAGAGACAGCTATTTTAGCTCCATTATTCCAGGTGTTAAATCTATATCAACTGTAAATTGATCTGAGAGTCTCCAGAGTATATGTAGACTAGGTTTGAACAGTAAGCTGAAATTGAAGCTGAGAATATTGGATCAAATTAGCTGTTATAAAGGAAAAAAAACAATTGAAATATGTCCTTATGAAGAATAAGACCTTCCATGAAAGACATTTACAGATGTGCTCTTCCCAGTTAGCCACTGAAGAGGTATTGGAAGAAGAATAGGAGGGAAGAAAAGAGGAAGAGAAATTATTTTACTTCAGTAATTAATTGAGGTTGGACAAGCCTGAATTCACTTGCCAGTTCTGACACTAGTTAGCTCTGTGATAGTATGTAACTCATCTGAGCCTCAGTTTTCTCTGTAATGATGTCTATTGTACAGGCATGTTGAGATTATTAAAGGAGATAATGTATGTCGAAGCACCTAGTATAGTCTGTGCCGGGAGGTGGGAAAGCTGTCATTACCAGGTTTCCAATGGCCTACAAAGCCACCTCACCCCCCCCCCCCACCTTTTTTTTTTTT